>NC_079197.1:162616999-162741999 GCF_029499605.1 Hyla sarda
CCTGGCTGTTTCAAAACTACAACTCCCAGACAACCAGCCACTGTCTGAGCATGCTGGGATTTGTAGTTTTGCTAAATATTTAAGGGCCACTGATTGGAGGTCACTGTGTTAGATGGCTGGTCACTCGGCACGGTTTTGTGTTTTGACCAACATTTATCTGATATTGTGGTTGTTCTGTATAATAGTTCAGTCTCTTTTTACAATTATATTATATAAAGGGGGTTGTCCAGGATTAGAAAATCAAAGCAGATTTATTAAAAAAATAAAAAAAGAAAAAGAAAAAAGAAAAGGCGCCACACCTGTCCTCAGGTTGTATGTGGTATTGCAGTTTCATTGAAGTGAATGGAGCCAGGTTGGAAATTAATTTTAGATTTTTTTTTTTTTGCTGACTTATCCACGCCATGGAGGGCACAACATAAAGTGAACACGCCATGAGACCTTTAGATAAGGAGAGTTACAGTGAACAAGGCGAGAATGTATCGGGGCGTTGATAAAGGTGGCTATTTCTCCCAATCCCTCAGTTCACATGAACACTCGTCCCGGCCGAGAGTTCGTGTCCTGAATGGAGAGAGAATGGGTCAGCCGCTGCCAGGCTTTTCTGGATGGGCCAATTGAAATCCAACATGCCTGTTGGGGTAGAGTTGGGAGGACACCCCTTTACCCCCTGATACACATTAGATGGCCTTAAGAGCTGCGGAATTTCCAAGTAGAATTCTGCTTTGAAATTCCGCCGCAGCGGAGTCTTATTGCCGTCCGAAAATTCCTCAGTGTGAACCTAGCCTAAGGAAAGGATGGATTCCGGAAAAGCTGTTTGAAGTGCAGGTGACCTAGAACATCATTTATTTATTATAATTTTTTATAAATGGTCTCAGTAAAAAATAAACCAATGCTTTGTGTCTACAGCACTTGTGCAGGGACCTATGGCTCTGCAGCACTTGTGCAGGGACCTATGGCTCTGCAGCACTTGTGCAGGGACCTATGGCTCTGCAGCACTTGTGCAGGGACCTATGGCTCTGCAGCACTTGTGCAGGGACCTATGGCTCTGCAGCACTTGTGCAGGGACCTATGGCTCTGCAGCACTTGTGCAGGGACCTATGGATCTGCAGCACTTGTGCAGGGACCTATGGATCTGCAGCACTTGTGCAGGGACCTATGGATCTGCAGCACTTGTGCAGGGACCTATGGATCTGCAGCACTTGTGCAGGGACCTATGGATCTGCAGCACTTGTGCAGGGACCTATGGCTCTGCAGCACTTGTGCAGGGACCTATGGCTCTGCAGCACTTGTGCAGGGACCTATGGCTCTGCAGCACTTGTGCAGGGACCTATGGCTCTGCAGCACTTGTGCAGGGACCTATGGCTCTGCAGCACTTGTGCAGGGACCTATGGCTCTGCAGCACTTGTGCAGGGACCTATGGCTCTGCAGCACTTGTGCAGGGACCTATGGCTCTGCAGCACTTGTGCAGGGACCTATGGCTCTGCAGCACTTGTGCAGGGACCTATGGCTCTGCAGCACTTGTGCAGGGACCTATGGCTCTGCAGCACTTGTGCAGGGACCTATGGCTCTGCAGCACTTGTGCAGGGACCTATGGCTCTGCAGCACTTGTGCAGGGACCTATGGCTCTGCAGCACTTGTGCAGGGACCTATGGCTCTGCAGCACTTGTGCAGGGACCTATGGCTCTGCAGCACTTGTGCAGGGACCTATGGCTCTGCAGCACTTGTGCACTGGCCTATAGGACATCTTTTCACAATGACTTAATAGAGCAGGCGTGTGCATGCTTGACCATTGCTCCATTACAACAGCCCCTAAGGTAAGAACAGCAGCTATCAGTCATGTTTATCATACGTTGCAGCTCTTTTTTTTATTTTTTTTTTGGCATTGTCATTTATACTATATCCAACGGCGGACACTTTTTGCACGGTTATTTATGTAATTTAGCTTAGTGTTTTGGAAGATCCAGTATTTCAGGTTTGGCGGCCTGTAGAAGATATGTGGTGATGCAACCGCGCTCCTCCAGTCCTGATTCTGTTTGGTCGAGTCATTGTTGTCTCCATTCTGACTTGTCTTTTATGTTTTTTTTTTTTTTTTAGGAAGCCAGTAATCCTGAAGGATATCGCACCCGGAGCTCAGCCACCTTTCCTATTGTTCCGAGGAGAGGTCAGAACAGACACCAATAAGATAGAGGAGTTCCTGGAGGAGACCCTGTGCCCCCCAACGTAGGTCACAACAGCAAAATTGTATAAAGGACCTTAGACACCACCTAGGGCCCAGCTATGGCAGCCATTTTTGTGGGCTAAACCAATATGCTGCTTTCTAAACAATTAAAAGGGATTGTGCAGTGAAAAGTAATTTATCCACTATCCACACGATAACCTAGGAGTGTGCCAGCATCAGCAACCTAGGAGTGTGCCAGCATCAGCAACCTAGGATTGTGCCAGCATCAGCAACCTAGGAGTGTGCAAGCCCAGCTGCAACATTTGTGGGCAAATGCTGTATACTTCCATGCCCGGCTATGACTTATCTTGTATCCAGGCGACAAGAGTACTAGAGCAGTGTTTTCCAGACAGTGTGCCTCCAGCTGTTGCAAATTTACAACCCCCAGCATGCCCGGACAGCCTTCGGCTGTCCGGGTATGCTGGGAGTTGTAGTTTTGCAACAGCTGAAGACACACTTTTTTTTTTTGGCGGGGGGGGGGGGGGGGGGGGGGTACACTATTCTAGAGCCTCTATTCATCCTTTCAATTGTATAGTTTTTCCTAATAAACTTATAATTTTGCTCTTATATTACGGTATATATTATCATTAAATCAACTTTCTTGGTGCATTGTGTTTATATAATTTTTAATTTTTTTTTTTTATATTGTCAATGTATTTCTTATGACCAGTCGGATTTTCTTTATTATTTATTTATTTTTTATTACCCCCCCCCCAAATATAATTGCATGCATGTTTTCGACATTCTTTAAAAACCCTTTTGTAGTATTGGCTGATTTATGCGTCCTATATGCATAACCCAAACAAACGGAACACAATGAAAGTATTGACTAAAACTAGGACGTGCTCGCTCAGCCATACTGCATTTCATTTGCATCTGACCTATTGTATATCTCTTGCTCAGATACCCAAAGTTGGCTGCCAAAAACCCTGAATCCAACACCGCTGGACTCGACGTCTTTGCCAAATTCTCGGCCTACATCAAGAATTCCAACCCTAGTGTAAACCAAAGTAAGTGCAAATAAGTGCTGAAAGACTGGGGTTACCCATGTTGTCCTCTGCATAGTGGCAAAACACAACCTTCACCTCTAAACTTGGGAGTGGTTGCTCAACAGGGGATGTAGGTTCCATATGGGCTGTTTATATCACTATTATGGGGTCCCTGGAGCCGGGGGGGGGGCTAATTGGTTTCTGCATCACTTGTGGTGAGAATCACAGAGAGAGAAAATATAAAGCAGCTTTCCCATAGTCTTGATAAAATATCTCCTGCTATTTTCTGTGAACAGCACTTGTGCAGACCAATGTGTCTCCATGGTAACAGACTACAAGAAAGCCCTGCGTAGTCTGGCCCTGCAAGTCAAGTGTTATTCCACTCCTTTTTGTTTCTTTTCTGTTGTCTGTGGGTTACCAATACCATGGGCGAAGTTAGAGTAGAGCAATTAAAGGGGTGTTCCAGGAAAAAACTTTTTATATATATATATATATATATATATATATATATATATATATATATATATATATATATATATATATATATATATCACATATACTGGCTCCAGAAAGTTACAGATTTGTAAATTACTTCTATTAAAAAATCTTAATCCTTTCAATAATTATCAGCTGCTGAAGTTGAGTTCTTTTTTTCTGTCTGGCAACAGTGCTCTCTGCTGACATCTCTGCTTGTCTCGGGAACTGCACAGAGCAGAAGAGGTTTGCTATGGGGATTTGCTTCTAAACTGGGCGGTTCCCGAGACACGTGTCCTCAGAGAACACTTAGATTTAAAAAAAAGAACAACTCAACTTCAGCAGCTCCATAAGCACTGAAAGGATTAAGATTTTTTTAATAGAAGTAATTTACAAATCTGTTTAACTTTCTGGAGCCAGTTGATATATATAAAATAGTTTTTTCCTGGAATACCCCTTTAATGACTGTAGGATCAGACTACACCATATTTATTTGTAGTCTGTAACCATGGAGATGCATAGGTCTGCTTAGGGGCTGTATACACAGAAGAGTGTAAAGTTTTGTTATTTCTAAAGTAAGTGCAAAACAGTAGGGTCATCCAAGTGGGCAAAACAGAACCTCCACCTCCCAAAGTTAGGATTGGATTCTCATCCGAGAGCATATGTTCAACATGGGTAGCTCATATTGCGTGGTTCCCGTCTCCATGAGCCCTACAATGTTGAGATTTAAAGGGTTACTCCACTGTAAAACTATTTCTTTTTAAATCAACTGGTGCCAGAAAGTTAAACAGATTTGTAAATGACTTCTATTAAAAAAATCTTAACCCTTCCAGTACTTATCAGCTGCTGTATGCTCCAGAGGAAGTTATCTTCTTTTTGAATTTCTTTTCTGTCTGACCACAGTGCTCTCTGCTGACACCTCTGTCCATGTCCGCAACTGTCCAGAGCTGGATAGGTTTGCTATAGGGATTTGTTCCTGCTCTGGACAGTTCCTAAAATGGACAGAGGTGTCAGCAGAGAGCACTGTGGTCAGGCAGAAAGGACATACAGCAGCTGATAAGTATGGGAAGGATTAAGATTTTTAAATCGAAGGAATTTACAAATCTGTTTAACTTTTTGGCACCAGTTGATTTAAAATAAATTAAAACCTCTCCAGCGGAGTACCCCTTTAACCCCATTATCCCAATAGGCCTTAGTAGGAAAAAGGTGAACAAGCAGCAGAGTGGTTGTGGTTTGGTAGAGTAAATCGGCACCAGTGTAGCCCCAATTTTAATAATTGCTATCGGGCCCCTTCTATCCCAATGTACACCCTTGGCCTAATGGAATAGTCAGATTAGACAGAAGACAGTCAGCAGTCTAGTTAGATTAGTGTTTCCCAACCAGGGTGCCTCCAGCTGTTGCAAAACTACAACACCCAGCATGCCCGGACAGCCGACGGCTGTCCGGGCATGCTGAGAGTTGTAGTTTGGCAACAGCTGGAGACACCCTGGTTGGGAAACATTGCTGCAAGCTGAGTTGTTAGGAATACAGACACACAGGCTGGGAGTTGTAGTTTTGCAACAGCTGGAGGCACTTTGGTTGAAAAATGCTGTGTTAGTTAGAAGCTTCACATTTACTGTAGAAAAACAAAGGCCCCGCCATTATCAGTCCAAACCACAAGTTCCTCTTTACACAAGTGTTTGCTGACTTGCTGCTGTTTCCGAAGTCTGTGTAGCACATGAGGTCATATCTAACTTTAGGGAGTTTCCTCCATTGCAGAAGCCTTCACACCGTGTGGATTTCTAGACAAAACCAGAAATGGATGTTGGAACGGTTTAAACGCTTCATGTTGGGGACACCCTTTTTACACATTCATAGTTTGGTGACACACTCTTTGCCGCACTTCCTTCAGCATGTTTCACATTGCGCGTCCTATGACACTCAACACAATACCACTATCTGCATTAGGATGGGTCCACACCATGTTTTGGGCCTACGGCTGCCGGCAGGAGAATTTAAAGTGTAAAAGTTTTTTTTAAATTTTTTTTTTTTTTACATTACTTCTATCAAAAAATATTAATGCTTCCAGTACTTATTAGCTGCTAAATACTACAGAGGAAATGGTTTTTCTTTTTGGAACACAGTGCTCTCTGCTGACATCATGACCACAGTGCTCTCTGCCGACATCTCTGTTCATTTTAAGAATTGTCCAGAGAAGGAGAAAATCCCCATAGCAAACATATGCTGCTCTGGACAGTTCCTAAAATGGACAGAGATGTCAGCAGAGAGCACTGTGCTTGTGATGTCAGCAGAGAGCTCTGTGTTCCAAAAAGAAAAACATTTTCAACTGTAGTATTCAGCAGCTAATAAGTACTGGAAGCATTAAGATTTTTTAATAGAAGTAATTAAAAAAAAAAATTCCACCGGAGTACCCCTTTAATTATTGTTATTTACTAGAGATGAGCGAATTTACAGTAAATTCGATTCATCACGAACTTCTCGGCTCGGCAGTTGATGACTTTTCCTGCATAAATTAGTTCAGCTTTCCGGTGCTCTGGTGGGCTGGAAAAGGTGGATACAGTCCTAGGAAAGAGACTTCTAGGACTGTATCCACCTTTTTCAGCCCACCGGAGCACCGGAAAGCTGAACTAATTTATGCAGGAAAAGGCTGGGTTCACACCACGTTTTGTTAAATACGGCTCCCGTATACCCCTGGGAGGAGGGGGGGGCGGGGCTTAATCGCGGGGCCCGCACTCAGCCGTATTCGGGAACCGTATTTAATGTATGTCTATGAGCCGACCGGAGTGAACCGCAGCCTCCGGTCGGCTTCCTTTTCGGCCGTATGCTTTTTTTCCGACCGCAGGCAAAAACTTGGTCGACCACGTTTTTGCCTGCAGTCGGGACACCGCATACGGCCGAAAAAGCAGCCGACCGGAGGCTGCGGTTCACTCCGGTCGGCTCATAGACATACATTAAATACGGTTCCCGAATACGGCTGAGTGCGGGCCCCGCGATTAAGCCCCGCCCCCCCTCATCCGAGCCGTATTTAACAAAACGTGGTGTGAACCCAGCCTAAGTCATCAACTGCCGAGCCGAGAAGTTTGTGACGAATCGAATTTACTGTAAATTCGCTCATCTCTATTATTTACATCTACTGATGGTAACCTACTTGCTTGTAGCATAAAATCGTGTTGTATTTGTAATAGGTAAGTCGTTTTTCCAGTTGCTTCCTGGATTGAATCTGAACAAGCGGAGCTGTGATATAAAGCAAGGGGGGGAGCACAAAGCAGCAGCCGTAGCTTCAGGGATGGATTAATTAGACATTTTCTTGTTACTAATAGCAGTATAGTATTCCATAAGTCAGGATGTAGGTATTGTAGCCTTCCTCTGATCACCGTCTTCTTATATGGCGCCACTTTTGTATAGCGCCATAGAGTAACCCCTGATCTTCTACCCCTTAGCTCTGGAGAAGGGACTCATGAAGGCTCTGCGGATTCTGGACAATTACATGAACACTCCTCTTCCGGATGAAATAGACGAGAACAGCGCAGAGGACGAGAGCGTGTCTCACCGCAAGTTCCTGGACGGAGACGAGCTGACGCTAGCCGACTGTAACCTTCTCCCTAAGCTGCACATTGTACAGGTGAGATGGCGTCCGTGCGTGTGTCTCACAACTTAATCGGGTGTATCGTACCGTGTGGCTACTGGGTTTGCCTTTTTTATTTATTTCTTAGGCCGCATTCACACCACGTTTTTGTAATACAGTTCCCGTATACCCTTTCAATGTTAAAACCGTACGGAACCGTATTGAAAACCGTATGCACTGACTCTCCATTGAAAACCGTGTGCCAAAAGATGCATCAGGTTGTGTCCGTTTTGCGTCTTATACGGTTCTGTCAGTTTTTTTTTTCCTGTACTCAAAACCGTAGCCTACCACTGTTTTTGGTCCGGGTGAAAAACCGTATTGAAAGGTATGTTTTTTTAAATTTATTTTATTTTTTTACATGGGAGTCAATGGGAACCGCATAGAACTGTATGTGCGTACGGTTCCATCCGGTTTTCACCATACGTTTTTTGACTTTGCACAGTTTTTTTTTTTTTTTTTTTTTGGGAATTTTAATCAAACAAGTAAAACTTTATTCATAATGGAGTGAAAAGTTAAAAACTTATATGTTTCTTGAAAAAACGGATGCAACCGGACATAAAATTTGTACACAAGTTTTGATACAGTTTGGTCCGGTTTTGAGGAATCTGTTTTTCATTCAAAAACCTGATACGGGAACTGTATTGCAAAAACGTGGTGTGAACCCACACGTACAGATTTTCAGCGTATTTTACGCTGCAGATCCGCTGGTGTAGGCCCCGCTCTATGCTGCCTTTACATGTGCCTGCTCGTAGAGGCAATACGCCGCCACCAGCAGACACACAGCGATGTGCGAGTCGCAGTATACTCGCACATGGCAGGAGGTCTCTGCCTGGCTCAGTGCAGGGAGAGCGGCCGCGATGTGCGAGTACGCCGCGCACATCGCTGCAGTGTGTCTGCATATTGCCGCCAACAGCAGGCACATGTAAAGACAGCATAGAGCAGGGCCTTCACCAGCGGATCCGCAGCTAAATACGCTGCGAAAATCCGCGCTTGTGAACGTACCCTTAGGAGGTAAGGCAAACTGGGCGATTGTCTAGGGACCTGGTTGACTAGGGGCACCCACAGAGCAATCTAAAGTTGTCCCTAGCTATTGTGGATGCAAAGTTAGCAAATGTACACAGGCTTTGGTGGCCAGGAAGGGGGGATCTGTCCTAAACGTAGTAGTAGTACAAATAGGTGACTTTTTAGTATGGAGTCGTTGTGCACTAGGCAGGCTCAGAGTTGTCATTTGCTCTAAGACCAAAAGAGATTTAGTCTACTAGGAGACAATCGGGTACTCCAGGGTACTGAACTTTAGACCAGTGTTTCCCAACCAGGGTGCCTCCAGCTGTTGCCAAACTACAACTCCCAGCATGCCCGGACAGCCTACGGCTGTCCGGGCATGCTGAGAGTTGTAGTTTGGCAACAGCTGGAGGCACCCTGGTTGGGAAACACTGCCTTAGACACTAATCCCCTATTCACAGGATAGAAAATAGGTTTCTCGTTGCAGGGGGTCCGACCGATGGGGACCACTTCCCACTGGCAATCTTCTGTAGGGGGCCCCGGCTATTTAGCCGTGCTCGGTATGCTCCAGTCCCCACCTTTCTGGATGAGAGCAGGTGACTGGTCACCAGTCACAGCGATATCCCACCTTGTCCTGGAAGTTGAGGGACCAGAACGTGCCGAGTACAGGTAAGTAGCCGGACCCCTGTACAGATTTCCCTTCACAACAGGCGGTGAACAGCCAAAGCCAGAGAAGTGAGACACCTAGTGGCCAAGGGTTGTAAACATCGTAATCCCTTTTGCAGTCCTCCCCTTATTTACTGGATAAGGGTGTTTTTTTTTTTTGTGTGAATTTGCCGAGACAAAGGTCCGATTTACTTATATAGCTCTCCTTCTTCCTTCCAATGACTCTAATCCGTGTCTTGCCGACCCTTGAAATCTCCCGTCTCCCCCTCTGCTCTTTTTTCAGGTGGTCTGTGAGAAGTATCGAGGCTTTAAGATCCCAGAAGCGTTCACTGGAATCCATCGCTATCTCACAAATGCCTACAAGCGGGAAGAATTTCTCAGCACGTGCCCGGCCAAAATCGAAATTGAACTTGCATACGCCCAGGTGGCCAAATGCCTCAACTAACCAGCCTGCTCTTCAAAGGAAAGAGGAACCTCTTCTATTTAAACACCTAATAGTAAAAAAAACAAAAAAAAAAAGAGGAGAAAAAAAGCCCTAGCTTTTTATTCCTTTAGGTAGAACAGAGCATCGATTGGCCTGTCCGACCACCACCTAATAAATCTGCCCCTTGTGACACCCACCTCATCTTAGGGCACCTAAGTGTAGTTTTCAGCACCACCTCTAGTTGGCAGTGTCTATGGTAAATTTTTAGGACTCTTCTTGCTCATAGGGCAATACATATACCGTTCATAGAGGGGGATTCGTTTCTGATGTGCCTTATGGCTATATATATATATTTTTTTTTTTATTGTTTGTGGCCTATTTAGAAGTAAAATAATTTTGTATGTATTTTTATGTTGCCATCATTCCACTAGATGGGCTTGGACAATCAAATCTTAATTCCTGTTAACTTCCATATATTCAGCAGTCCATATAGACAAAAAAAAAATAATTTTTTTTATTTTTTTTTATTTTTTTTTTTTTAACTAGAATTATGGGATGTCGTGCTAAGGCAGGTGACATCCCCCGTGTGCCACAAGTGCCTTTTTTAATACCCTCTGAGCTGTAAATATGAGGACAAGGGACCAACTTTCTATAGGGGACCCCATATGTATTTTTCCTGATAGAGAAAATTCTGTAGCATTTTTGCCCCCTTATAAAAAATACAACCCATAATTATATTTTCTAACGAATTATGGGTTAATAACGGAGGTACCTCATTCAGGACCCTCATCTATTAACTATAGCAAGAGACCAACTTCAAAAAGTCACTGGTAACAGGGACTGTGCATTGATGTTGTTGGGAATGGTGTAATACTTCAGTTTCTCCTGCGGGGGTGCTGCAGGGAAACTGAAGACTTGCTTCCAGGTTCAAGCTTAAATTAAAAAGATACTCCGGTGGAAAACATTTTTTATTTTTTAAATCAACTGGTGCCAGAAATTTAAACAGCTTTGTAAATGACTTCTATTAAAAAATCTTTACCCTTCCAGTACTTTTAAGCGGGTGAATGCTACAGAGGAAATTCTTTTCTTTTTGAATTTCTTTTTTTGTCTTGTCCACAGTGCTCTCTGCTGACACCTCTGTCCGTGTCAGGAACTATCCAGAGTAGCATAGGTTTGCAATGGGGATGTTCTCCTGCTCTGGACAGTACCTGACACGGACAGAGGTGTCAGCAGAGAGCACCGTGGAAAAGACAAAAAAGAAATTCAAAAAGAAAAGAATTTCCTCTGTAGCATACAGCTGCTAAAAAGTACTCTAAGGGTAAAGATTTTTTAATAGAAGTAATTTACAAATCTGTTTAACTTTCTGGCACCGGTTGATTTAAAAAAAATAAATGTTTTCTACCAGAGTACCCCTTTAAGGTTCTAGTCACATGGTGGCATTTCCACCGGCGGAATTCTGCCTCAAATGAAAGCCCAATACACTTCTATGGGATTCCGCACTCCCTTTGACGCTTCGGAATTTCCGCAAGCGGAAATTCCGAAGTGTCAAAGGGAGTGCGGAATCCCATAGAAGTGTATTGGGCTTTCATTTGAGGCAGAATTCCACTGGTGGAAATTCCGCCGTGTGAATAGACCCTAAGGGTACGTTCACACGTGCGGATTTTTTAGAGGGTTTTCCACTGCATATTTGAAAGTGGGCGGGCTCTTTTCGGCTGTCCGCAGTAGATTTTCCGTGGCGGAATTTACACTGCGGAAAATCCACCACAGTCCCTACTGACTTCAATGGGGCTTGCGGCGGGTTTTCCGCAGTGTACATTCCGCCGCGGAAAATCTGCTGTGGATAGCCGAGAAGAGCCCGCCCACTTTCAAATATGCAGCGGAAAACCCGCTAAACGTACCCTAAAGCTGGCCACTGGGGATTGCCAGCATGGAAACCCCCTGTGATCAACTTCTCAGGGCAATCTCCTCACAAAAATGGATCGTCCAAAATAGACAATACCTTTTTAATGTTCTATCATTAGAGAAGAACAAGTATTTTCATACAGTGCCACACCTGTCTAAGTGCGGTATTGCAGCTCTGCTAGATTAAACTTCACTAGAGCTGTGTTGCAGTACCACACATAACCAATGGATGTGAGGTGGTGGCTTTAAAAAAAAAAAAAAAAACTTTATTCATCATAGGAGAACCTTTTTTTTTTGGGGGGGGGGGGGGGTTTCCAGTGCACCCCATTTCAGCAGGTAGGCTAGCGGTGTGACTATACAGGGGTCCTCAAGTGTCTGATAACTGTAAGACTTGAGGGGCATGAAACCTTCCATTTCTAGATCTTTTGTATATTTTTAATGTTTGTATTTTTCTGGATTAACACACATTGACCGTACACAGCCTTGTCATAGCAGACGTCGCCCTTTTAGTTGTGATTTAAAGACTACAATGACGCCCCCTAGAGTCTCCCTATGGGCTGCGAGTAACTTGTTTATTGCAATAAATTTTGGGTAGGTCTCGTTGTTACTCTCTAAACCTGACATAGAAGTTGTATATTTAATATTTTGATGAAATCTACCTGAATATTCACATTTATATTAAAAAAAACCTGAACCCCAAAAAACAAGAGTCATCTCTATGTATACAGTATAAGGGCACGTGGTGTTATATGGCAACAAAATGCATTCTTTTTATTTATTTTTTTACCTTAAAGGACAAAGAGCAAAGGGGAAGTTAGGATTGTCTAAGATTATAATAAGGGTTTATGACAGCGCCCCCTCTGGTATTGCAGCGTAGATCAATTCACTTGGGTGTATAAATACCAGACACAGACCACTGGAAAGTGTGCCACCTATTAGGAGGAGTTGGCAGCCCCTTAACGGTCCTCCCGTCATAGACCTAACCTGCTCAAAACAGTAACTTTACATAACAGTCCAATCAATTTTTCTCTGTTTTATTTTAATAGAATAACTAAAAATAAAACGGAATGTTGTTGGACCTCGAGGACTGGGTGGGTGACCACTGGTCCAGTTGCCAAATGCCCCTCCATGTAGTGAACCTTCCGGTGGATACAGGAGTGCCTCCTGGACCAGTAGTGGCTCCTGAACCCTAGTGCTCATGTTGAGCAGGGCCGTTTGAAGGAATTTGGGGGCTCCAAGCAAAATAGACATGGAGGCCCCCGCTCCTCCACCCCTTACACACGTAAAGCCTACAGGAACCACACCATAGACCTAGCCATATTCCCCTCCCCCGTGTCCTTCTTACTCCCCCCCCCCCCCCTCCCCCTCCATGTGTCCTTCTTACCCCCCCCTCCCCCTCCATGTGTCCTTCTTACCCCCCCCCCCCCTCTCTCTGTTTTTTTTTTTCCCTCCATACCTTACCTATATTCTCAGTTACCTCCTCCGGCTCCTTCCCTGTAGCGGGGCCGAGCTCCTCTACCTCCTGGCTGTCCACTCAGTCCGGAGAGATTCAGTTTCCTGTTCCCAGCCGGACAGAAAGGGAGTGAGCACTCGGTGTACACTTTCTGTCAGTCCGACCGGGAACAGGAAACTGAATCTCCTGTTCCTGTACTGCGCGGTACCCGGCCGGACTGACAGCCAGGAGGAAGAGGAGCTCGGCCACACTACAGGGAAGGGGAGGAACTTGGGAGGTGACCAGGAGTGCTGCAGCCTATTAGGAAGCACAACAAGTACCGGCTCTGCTTGGGGCCCTAGGCCAGCTCAGGGCCCCAAGCAATTGCTTGGTTTGCCTGCCCTTTAGCAACGGGCCTGATGATGAGGGACCCCTAGACCCAAGTTCTGATGCAGTCACTTAGTAAATATTAGGGGACACTGCCTTGGCCGTCCTGTACATTGGCCTCTACATCTTCTACGCTGCAGCTGGGGTTAATTTTGTGTGGACTGGCACAAGGTACCAGAACCCTATTTGCTGCAAAGATCTGTAATAATACCCACTATGTGGACTAGTTTACAAGCAATTGGGGTATGAAGCACTAAGAATGGATAGTACATACTCTGTGCTGCTGTGAGAATACGGAGATCACCAGTCTGGACATTGCATCCTCTGTGCTGCTGTGCGGACCCGAGGACGTGCTCACTTGTGATTTCAGGGACTTCACAGCAGCACAGAGGATGCAATGTCCAGACTGGTGATCTCAAAATAAGCACAGAGGGGGAGATTCATCAAAAACCTGGTGTAGAGGAAGAGTGGTGCAGTTGCCCATAGCAACCAATCAGATTGTTTCTTTCATTTTTTAGAGTTCTGTAAAAAATGAAAGAAACAATCTGTGCAGGTTTTGATGGATCTCCTCCAGAAATCACAGGTCAAATCATCAGTCAGAACATTTCATCCTCCGTGCTGTGTGGGAGATTAGCTCCATAGAACCAGTCAAATAGCTGCAAAATAGCATTCAGAGACAGGGACATGAAAGTAACATTTAAACAGGGATTCTCCTGTTTTTGTTTTTAAACTTAGAGCTGAAATATAAAATAAAACCTGCTTGTCCAGTGCGAACTACACAATCGGTCATCAAAAATGTGTAACACTGTAAATGTCCCTCGTTTGCAGCTGCCCACTAGAGATGAGCACATTTTTTGAAAAATTTGATTCAGCCAATTCGCCGAATTTCCCCCCGAAATTTGTTTCGCTCCGAATTTATTTGCGGCGAATCGCTATTAAAAATGGCTATTTCTGGCCTACAGAGAGCCTCAATAGGGGTGTAGAAAGAACACTTTACCTTGCTGTAACATGCATAGGGTGTGTGCTGGGTTAATGAAATAATACTGTTATTCAGTATGACCTGCAGATCAGAGGTGTCGCTATTAGAATCACTGTCGCAGAGCTGCACAATGACAGAGCCTGGAGGTGGCATCAGTATGAGGAGACCATATAGTGGCTGTATGACACTGCCTGGAGTTGGCAGCATGAGGAGAACATATGGTGGCTGAATGAGAAAGCCTGGAGGTGGCAGCAGAATGAGGAGAACATATGGTGGCAGAATGAGAAAGCCTGGAGGTGGCAGCAGAATGAGGAGAACATATGGTGGCAGAATGAGAAAGCCTGGAGGTGGCGGCAGCAGCAGCAGCAGCATCTGGAGTCTTGAAAGTGACCGATTGGTGCGGTGGGTGGCAGTACCAGTACCCGGTGACTAAGGTGGGTGAAAAATGGAGAACTTGGCATCAGATGTGTGGTATCAGGCGGGTGGCAGGATCAGATTAGTAGCTGAGGCAGGTAGGCAAAAAATAGTCTCTTTTGTAAAAGTGTTAGTGTGCACAAATAAGTATTGAGGATATGCATAACATAAAACTTAACTTTTAATAATATACTTAGCATAAAATATATGGACCCAAAACTTTTTTTTAATCAAACAAAAGGAAAGGTGTGAAAAAAAACACCATTTGCCACCTACACCACCAAGGGCCTTTAAAAGGGAACAACGTATGGTCCATTGTAACTGCGAGAGGATGGACGATGGCGCAGATAGGCATCAGCCAACTGACAACGTTGGATGTCTTTGTAGTAGGTCACTTTGTCCTCCCTCTCAGTGGGTGTAAAAAAAAGGTCCCTATTTTGTGGCAGTAGCGAGGGTCTAATAAGGTGGAGATCCAGAAGTCATCCCACTGCCGAATGGTGACAATTCGGCAGTCACTACGCAAGCAGGTGAGCATACATCGTGGCATTTGTGCAAGTGACTCTGAGGGACTCCCTGCCTCCATCTCCACTGCACACCTTTCTGTAGGAAGGACTCTCTTTCCCCCAATTAAAAGGGAAAAAAAACACATACAATTCTCAAAAAAATAAAGGGAACACTAAGATAACACCTCCTAGATCTGAATGAATGAACTAATCATATGAAATACTTTTGTCTTTACATAGTTGAATGCGCTGACAACAAAATCACACAAAAATGATCAATGTAAATCAAATGTATCAACCCATGGAGGTCTGGATATGGAGTCACACTCAAAATCAAAGTGGAAAACCCCACTACAGGCTGATCCAACTTTATGTAATGTCCTTAAAACAAGTCCCAATGAGGCTCAGTAGTGTGTGTGGCCTCCATGTGCCCGTATGACCTCCCTACAATGCCGGGGCATGCTCCTGATAAGGTGGAGGATGGTCTCCTGAGGGATGTCCTCCCAAACCTGGACTAAAGCATCCGCCAACTCCTGGACAGTCTGTGGTGCAACGATGCGTTGGTGGATGGAGCGAGACATGATGTCCCAGATATGCTCAATCGGATTCAGGTCTGAGGAACGGGCGGGCCAGTCCATAGCATCAATGTCTTCCTCTAGCAGGAACTGCTGACACACTCCAGCCACATGAGGTCTAGCATTGTCTTACATTATGGAGGAACACAATTTATTGTACCTATTGATATCAATTGCCAGGTACTAGCCCATTAGGTGGTGTACTCCCCACAGTCAAAACTAAAATTATTAACTATGTGAGAAATGAATTATAGTTCGGGAGGTGCTCAATAAAACTTAACATTTATTAATGCAAGATAAAAGAAAGGTCATAAAACCACTCAATAGTGATGTATTATGAATCAGCCAGTACAGTGTCTCCAATGCGACACTGATTTATATAGGATAGAATCACTGTTAATAAATCTCCTATAGTATCAAGGAAAAAGATCTGCCCCTATTCACACCAAAGTTTCCCAACGCGTTTCTAGTGCCACTGTCTTCACAGCGCCATCCTCAGGGGATCTTTTAGGGGATATATATAGCCCTACGGCAGCATGCAGAGGTCCATAATAATTACAGCTAGGTATACATGTATCTAAATAACCGCAATACTGTCTAGTGGGCTTAAATGATAGAATCAGCAACTTCAGGATTCTGGCCGGTACTCAGGTTACTCATCCTGTTCGTTTACCGCTGATTCATTCCTGTGTCAATCGGGGAGCGCTAAACTCTGCAATGGCAGAGATGCCAGCTTGTTTCAGCCTGGCGCGCGCTAGGCTGAAAAAAGCCGGCATCTCTGCCATTGCAGAGTTTAGCGCTCCCGGATTGACACAGGAATGAATCAGCGGTAAACGAACAGGATGAGTAACCTGAGTACCGGCCAGAATCCTGAAATTGCTGATTCTATCATTTTAGACCACTAGACCAGGGGTCCTAAAACTACGGCCAGCGGGCCACATGCGGCCAGCCGAGGACATTTATCCGGCCCGGCGCTGCCTGGGACATCCCTGTGTCCGGAAAGTTGTTTTTGGGACACAGGGATGCGCTCTCGGAGACCCCGCGTTTACTTTAAAAACGCAGGGGCCGCCGGGAAGGTGGCACACGCAGGGACATCACTGACGCCGTGTGTGCGCCCATAGCAACGGAGCGCGGAGGAGCGGGGCAGTGATGAGGATGTGCGCTGGCCAGCTAGGTAAGTGTTACCAGCGGCACGTCAGCATCGGTTCTCCGACTACCCCGCTCCTTCGGTCCCGGGACTTAGTGCTATGTCCGGACCAGAGGAGCGGTGGTCGGAGCACTGAAGTGGGGCAGAACACAGGCATACAGCCTCCAGCCATACACTGGCTGGAGGCTGTATGTCTGTGGGGGAACATACTGCACCTAATGTGGGGAGCTATACTGCACCTAATTTGGGGGATCTATACTGCACCTAATTTGGGAGATCTATACTGCACCTAATGTGGGGGAACATGCTGCACCTAATGTGGGGAGCTATACTGGGCCTAATGTGGGGAACTATACTGCACCTAATGTGGGGGATCTATACTGCACCTAATTTGGGAGATCTATACTGCACCTAATGTGGGGGAACATGCTGCACCTAATGTGGGGAGCTATACTGGGCCTAATGTGGGGAACTATACTGCACCTAATGTGGGGGATCTATACTGCACCTAATTTGGGAGATCTCTACTGCACCTAATGTGGGGGAACATGCTGCACCTAATGTGGGGAGCTATACTGGGCCTAATGTGGGGAACTATACTGCACCTAATGTGGGAGATCTATACTGCACCTAATGTGGGGGAACTATACTGCACCTAATGTGGGGAGCTATACTGCACCTAATTTGGGGGATCTATGCTGCACCCATTTTGGAGGATCTATACTGCACCTAATGTGGGGGAACATGCTGCACCTAATGTGGGGAACTATACTGCACCTAATGTGGGAGATCTATACTGCACCTAATTTGGGGGAACTATACTGCACCTAATGTGGGGAGCTATACTGCACCTAATTTGGGGGAGCTATACTGCACCTAATTTGGGGGATCTATACTGCACCCAATTTGGGGGATCTATACTGCACCTAATGTGGGAGATCTAAACTGAACCTAATGTGGGGGAACTATACTGCACCTAATGTGGGGAGCTATACTGCACCTAATGTGGGGGAACATGCTGCACCTATTGTGGGGAGCTATACTGCGCCTAATTTGGGGGATCTATACTGCACCTAATTTGGGGATCTATACTGCACATAATGTGGGGGAACATGCTGCACCTAATGGGGGGAGCTATACTGCACCTAATGTGGGGAGCTATACTGCACCTAATGTGGGGGAACTATACTGCACCTAATGTGGGAGATCTATACTGCACCTAATGTGGGGGAACATACTGCACCTAATTTGGGGGAACTGTACTGCACCTAATGTGGGGAGAACTATACTGCACCTAATGTGGGGGAATTGTACTACACCTAATGCGGCGGAACTGTACTGCACCTAATGTGGGGGGAACT
Organism: Hyla sarda; assembly: GCF_029499605.1. Lineage (NCBI taxonomy): Eukaryota > Metazoa > Chordata > Amphibia > Anura > Hylidae > Hyla > Hyla sarda. Next base: position 162,635,095 of record NC_079197.1, read on the forward strand.
GTACTACACCTAATGTGGGGGAATTGTACTGCACCTAATGTGGGGGAATTGTACTGCACCTAATGTGGGGGAACTGTACTGCACCTAATGTGGGGGAATTGTACTGCACCTAATGTGGGGGAACTGTACTGCACCTAATGTAGGGGAATTGTACTGCACCTAATGTGGGGGCTCTATACTGCCAACCTAATGTGGGGGGGTACTGTGCTGCGTACTTAAAGTGGTAGTCCACTAATAAGATATATAAGTGTGCATAGGAATTTGTTCATGTTTTGTTATCTATAGTCCGGCCCTCCAATGGTCTGAGGGACCGTGAACTGGCCCCCCGTTGAAAAAGTTTGAGAACCCCTGCACTAGACAGTATTGCGGTTATTTAGATTCATGTATACCTAGCTGTATTTATTATTGACCTCTGCATGCTGCCGTAGGGCTATATATATATATATATATATCCCCTAAAAGATCCCCTGAGGATGGCGCTGTAAAGACAGTGGCACTAGAAACGTGTTGGGAAATACTTTGGTGTGAATAGGGGCAGATCTTTCTCCTTGATACTATAGGAGATTTATTAACAGTGATTCTATCCTATATAAATCAGTGTCGCATTGGAGACACTGTACTGGCTGATTCATAATACATCACTATTGAGTGGTTTTATGACCTTTCTTTTATCTTGCATTAATAAAATGTTAAGTTTTATTGAGCACCTCCCGAACTATAATTCATTTCTCACATAGTTAATAATTTTTATTATGGAGGAACCCAGGGCCAACTGCACCAGCATATGGTTTCACAAGGGGTCTGAGGATCTCATCTCGGTACCTAATGGCAGTCAGGCTACCACTCACAAGCACATGGAGGGCTGTGTGGCCCCCCGCAAAAAATGCCACCCCTCACCATTACTGACCTACCGCCAAACTGGTCATGCTGGAGGATGTTGCAGGCAGCAGAATGTTCTCCACGGCGTCTCCAGACTCTCACGTCTGTCACATGTGCTCAGTGTAAACCTGCTTTCATCTGTGAAGAGCACAGGGCACATGTGGCCTATTTACCAATCTTTGGAGTTCTCTGGCAAATGCCAAACATCCTGCACGGTGTTGGGCTGTAAGCACAACCCCCACCTGTGGACGTCGGACCCTCATACCACCCTTATGGAGTCTGTTTATGACAGTTTGAGTGGACACATGCAAATTTGGGGCCTGCGGGAGGTAATTTTGCAGGGCTCTGGCAGTGCTCCTCCTGCTCTTCCTTGCACAAAGGCGGAGGTAGCGGTCCTGCTGCTGGGTTGTTGCCCTCCTACGGCCTCCTCCATGTCTCCTGATGTACTGGCCTGTCTCTTGATAGCGCCTCCATGCTCTGGACACTATGCTGACAGACACAGCAAACCCTCTTGCCACAGCTCGCATTGATGTGCCATCCTGGATGAGCTGCACTACCTGAGCCACTTGTGTGGGTTGTAGACTTCGTCTCATGCTACCACTAGAGTGAAAGCACCGCCAGCATTCAAAAGTGACATAAACATCAGCCAGGGAGCATAGGAACTGAGAAGTGGTCTGTGGTCACCACCTGCAGAACCACTCCTTTATTGGGGGTGTCTTGCTAATTGCCTATAATTTCCACCTGTTGTCTGTTACATTTGCACAACAGCATGTGAAATTGCTTGTCAATCAGTGTTCTTCCTGAGTGGACAGAGTGATTTCACAGAAGTGTCATTGACTTGGAGTTACATTGTGTTGTTTAAGTGTTCCCTGCATTTTTTTGAGCAGTGTTTATTGGTCCTTGATGACCATTCCTGTTCCTGACTCTCACACCTGCTTTTAAGACTTTTCATCTCCAGGGTCCTCACAGCAGCACAGAGGAAAACAGCAACAAAAATAGCATATATTTTCCTGCAAGTTCCCGATGTGGCATATTTGTCACGTTTGCGTTGAGTTCACAGAGTGGGTGGAGCTTCTGACTTTTGCCATGTGAATGAGTCCTTATGCCTAAGGGCCCCGTTACAGTTTTAAATTGGGGCAACACCCTCAGAGATGCTCTAACCACACCCTCAGACACGTCCTAACCACGCCCTCAGACACGCCCTAACCATGCCCTGAGATACGCCCTAACCACACCCTCAGACACGCCCCATAATCACACCCTCAGACACGCCCTAACCACTCCCTCAGACACATCCTAACCACTCCTTCAGACACGCCCTAACCACACCCTCAGACATGCCCCCTAACCACACCCTCAGACACGCCCTAACCACACTCTCAGACACGTTCTACCCACACCCTCAGACACGTCCTAACCACTCCCACAGACACGCCCTAACCACACCCTCAGACACGCCCTAACCACACCCTCAGACACGCACCCTAACCACACCCTCAGACACGCACCCTAACCACACCCCCATAACCACACCCTCAGACATGCCTCTAATCACACCCTCAGACACGCCCTAGCCACACCCTCAGACACACCCTAGCCACACCCTCAGACACACCCTAGCCACACCCTCAGACATGCCCTAACCACACCCTCAGACACACCCTAGTCACACCCTCAGACACACACTTACCACACCCTCAGACACGCCCTAACTACGCCCTCAGACACGCCCCTAAGAGAATGCATGAAGCATTATCAGGGACATTACTGTTCCATTCTGGTGATCGGTGGGTGTCCCAGCAGGCAGACCATCACCTGCTATCATAGGATCATTTTAAATTTTGGGAACATCTCTTAGAGCAATGGTTGATGTGATGTGATCATAAATCATACATTTTGGCGTTTTGGAATTCTTTTAAGTTTCCTCCGTTCACCGTGTGGGATAATAAATATTATTTTTTCAAAGATCAGACATTTACGCATCCGGCAATACCAGATACATAGTGTTTCGTTTTTTTTTTATTATATTTTTACATTTTTTTTCATGGGAAAATGTGACAATTTTTTTTTTATTGGGGGGAGGGGGGGGGAGGCTTATATATTTTTAAAATCTTTTTTCTACCTGACTAGTTAGCAAATACAGGGGGAACATCATGCATTCTTTTTTCTTTTTTAACCCCTTAGGGACATGTAAGCTGGAGCGAGTGAAGTCTGACTGCCGTGAGGAGATGCTGTTCTCTCGCTCTCCGCGCCTAGCTGAGCCTGAAAGGCTGAAGTCTTCTGAGACCACAGCTATGTGCCGAGGGTGGGAGAACAGCGGTGCTGACAGGCGCCAGGAGCATCATGCCATTTCCCAGGAGCCATTGCTGTTTTACAGCAGTGGTGGCATGAAAAAAAAAAACAGCAGTAGCCAGAGACCCGGGGGCCTCAGCCTCATTAGCCCCCCGCCAAGCAATGCCCCTGCTATTGAGGTATCTCCGCCTCTGCTATAGAAATACATGGAGAAAGTAAGATGTCCTGCCCTGGAGTACCCCTTTAAGTTCAGGGATAGCTATATAAATCCACAGGCAGCTAGCTCCCCTTAGAGGTGGCTGTAGACTATTTTTCAGTAAGCATGATCACTATTGATTTACTATCCTCTATGTGGTGGGAACAGAGAAGGTAAGGGTTATGCTGAGTATAGTAGTCCTTGGTATAGGTCACGTGGCAGGGTGGTATAGCTAATCCTGGTTTTCCCTTGTGACTTTCAATGACCCTTTATCATGGGAGGTGTTCCGGTATGCAAAGTGGAGGACAGAGACCTCTGGACATTAGGATTCCATTAAACAACTTGAACAATTTTACTTAAACTTTTGGTGCCATTCCAATAATATGCAGTTGCTTTGCTATAGCTTGGAATGTTACAGCTTTTTAGCCAGAAGAATGGATATTTGGTCACTGTCCCTTTAAATGTTGCTCTTATAGCAGCTTTACTGAATTTAGCAATCTTGAGGCACTTCGTTGCCCATCTAATGTTTAAGGCAGATGTAAATATCAGTCCAGGACTACGGAAACTACTGATGAGGGTCTTTACAGGTTGGCTTAAAGGGGTACTCCGCTGCTCAGCGTGCTGGAGCCGGCGCCGGGAGCTCGTGATGTCATAGCCCCACCCCTTCATGTTGTCCCACTCAGCCCCCTAATGACGTCCCACTCCGCCCCCTCAATGCAAGTCTATGGGAGGGGGTGTGACGGCTGTCACGCCCCCTCCCATAGACTTGCATTGAGGGGGCGGGGTGTGTTGTCATGAGGGGGGCGGGGCTATGACATCACGAGCCTTGTTCCAAACGCTGTTCCAAACGCTGAGCAGCGGAGTAGCCCTTTAATATAGTGCAATATGTAGACTTTTCTTTACGCACACAACAGTACTTCTGCAACATGGTACCTGGAAGGACATGTAGGGAAATTTTCCTGATGTGGCAGACAAGCAATTTTATGGGTGGATTCACACTACGTTTTGTTAATACGGTTACCGGATCCAGCTGGGGGAGTGAAAACCGGGGGCTCCCGTATCCCAGCCGGACCTGGCCCCGATCTCATTCATTTAAATGAGCCGACCTGAGTCATATAGTGACTCCGGTCTGCTCATTTTTACCCCGTATCCGGTTTTCTGACCGGACCTTAAACCGCGGTATACCACTCCCCTCCCCCCCCCAGCTGGACTGGGTTCCCGTATTAACAAAATGCAGTGTGAATGCCCCCCCTAACTCTGACCGTAGGCTGACAAAGAGATTAGTGTATTGTAGAGAGGCCCTTGTTCAGCCTTCCCCTCTCTAACATTGCTGATATTCTTCCACTCTGAGACAGGAATCTTGTAGAACTTTTATCCACACAGCATGAACAGGATCAGGACCAGGAATGGTGACTTGATTGTAGTTAAAGGGGTACTCCGGTGGAAAACTTTTTTTTTTTTTTTAAATCAACTGGTGCCAGAAAGTTAAACAGATTTGTAAATTACTTCTATTAAAAAATCTTAATCCTTCCAGTACTTATTAGCTGCTGAATACTACAGAGGAAATTATTTTCTTTTTGGAACACAGCGGGTCTCTGCTGACATCATGACCACAGTGCTCTCTGCTGACATCTCTGTCCATTTTAATAACTGTCCAGAGTAGGAGAAAATTCCCATAGCAAACATATGCTGCTCTGGACAGTTCCTAAAATGGACAGAGATGTCAGCAGAGAGCACTGTGCTTGTGATGTCAGCAGAGAGCACTGTGTTCCAAAAAGAAAAAAAAATTCTTATTTAGTATTCAGCAGCTAATGAGTACAGGAAGGATTAAGATTTTTTAATAGAAGTCATTTACAAATCTGTTTAACTTTCTGGCACCAGTTGATTTAAAAAAAAAAAAGTTTTCCATCGGAGTACCCCTTTAAGAGGGCCTAGGTGTAGGTATGGCCAGCAATGGCAGAGCTAGGAGATACACATAGTGTACTAGGTACGACAAAGCCTCAACTGGTTCTAACAATTTTTAGGTCTACCCTTGGGACAGAGAGGTTGGACTAGGGACATCCCCTGCAACCACTGGCTAGGAGGATCATGTGACCAAGGCATCATTCTTCAGTATACAGTAAATGTAAGAATGTTAACACTTTCAAATACCTTATTGTATGCGATAAACAAGACGCAATGGACATAAACACAGTTGCTTTAGCTCTCTAGGGCCTCATATACATTTATGCATTATGTAAAACTTTTTGACTCTCAGCCACATGACAACTTTCCTAGGATAGTAGCTGGAACAGTCATACTGGGACACTACACTCTACATCAGTGTTTCCCCAACCAGGGTGCCTCCAGCTGTTGCAAAACTACAACTCCCAGCATGCCCGGACAGCCTTTGGCTGTCCGGGCATGCTGGGAGTTGTAGTTTTGCAACAGCTGGAGGCACCCTGGTTTGGGAAACACTGCTTTACATCATTGTATATTACAGAATATATAGGACTAACAGATGCATATATTATGGGTGTAACTTGTATTAAGGAAAGTGGGTGCTTTGACCCTCACACAGCGCAGCTCTATGACAGGAGGAGCAGTAGGACCGGCATTAGCAGGGCAGTGCTCAGGGACAATGCAGACACCGTGGCGGAGTTGCAAAGGTCGGTGTCACAGCAGACGTTGGTATAGGTCACATTGATTCCCAGCGTCCTCTTCTCGCCGCTGATCCCACACAGGCTGTTCACTGCGCAACTCATCTCATGCAGGATAAATGGAAAGTTTTCTGTGGAAGAGATAAAGCATTAAAGGGGTACTCCGGTGGAATTTTATTTTGTTTTTATTTTTTTAAATCAACTGGTCCCAGAAAGTTAAACAGATTTGTAAATTACTTCTATTAAAAAAATTCTTAATCCTTCCAGTACTTATTAGCGGCTGTATGCTACAGAGGAAATTCTTTTCTTTTGGGATTTCTTTTCTGTCACGACCACAGTGCTCTCTGCTGACACCTCTGTCCATTTTAGAAACTGTCCAGAGCAGCATATGTTTGCTATGGGGATTTTCTTCTGCTCTGGACAGTTCCTGACATGGAAAGAGGTGTCAGCAGAGAGCACTGTGATCGTGACAGAAAAGAAATGCCAAAAAGAAAATAATTTCCTCAGTAGTATACGCCTGCTAATAAGTACTGGAAGGATTAAAAGGGTACTCCGGTGAAAACCTTTTTTTCTTTTAAATCAACTGGTGGCAGAAAGTTAAACATATTTGTAAATTACTGTAAATTAAAAAAATCTTAATCCTTCCAGTACTTATTAGCTGCTGAATGCTACAGAGAAAATTCCTTTCTTTTTGGAACACTGATGACATCACGAGCACAGTGCTCTCTGCTGACATCTCTGTCCATTTTAGCAACCAAGCAGATGTATGCTAAGGGCAGCATGGTGGCTCAGTGGTTAGCACTGCTGCCTTGCAGTGCTGGGGACTTGGGTTCAAATCCCACTAAGGACAACAATAAATAAAGCATTATTATTATTATAATAAAGTCAGCAGAGAGAACTGTGCTCGTGATGTCATCAGAGAGCATTCCAAAAAAGAAAAGAATTTCCTCTGTAGTATTCAGCAGCTAATAAGTACAGGAAGGATTAAGATTTTTTAATAGAAGTCATTTACTAATATGTTTAACTTTCTGCCACCAGTTGATTTTAAAGAAAAAAGGTTTTCACCGGAGTACCCCTTTAAGATTTTTTTTAATAGAAGTCATTTACAAATTTGTTTACATTTCTGGCATCAGTTGTTTTATCTTGGGGGACCCGCCAGTGGGGACTCCCGCGATCTCGGCTGGGGCACCCCAGACATCCGGTGCCCAGAGCGAACTTCGCTCTGTGGCAGATGACTGGCGATGCGGGGCGGAGTCTGATTGCGTGGGTCCCACCTCTGGGACCTGCAACTCCCGATCGGGGGCCCCCCATTCCCCTCCGGCCTTAAAGGGGTACTCCACCCCTAGACATCTTATCCCCTATCCAAAGGATAGGGGATAAGATGTCTGATTGCAGGGGTCCCTCCGATGAGGACCTCCGTGATCTCCCTGCGGAACCCGGCGTTCGTTTAGAGCGTCAGGTGCAGCGCCGGAGGCTCGTGACATCACGGTCACGCCCCGCTCGTGACGTCATGGCCACACCCCCTCAATGCAAGTCTATGGGAGGCCGCCACGCCCCCTCCCATAGACTTGCATTGAAGGGGCGTGGACGTGACATCACGAGCAGGGCGTGACCGAACGCCGGATACAGCAGGGACATCGCGGAGGTCCTCAGGGGAGGGACCCCCGCAATCAGACATCTTATCCCCGATCCTTTGGATAGGGGATAAGATGTCTAGGGGTGGAGTACCCCTTTAAGGCCGGAGGGAAATGAGGGGCCCCCGATCGTGAGTTGCAGGTCCCAGAGGTGGGACTCGTATCTTTCAGACATTTCTGGCATAAATGTGTGGTCTTTCCATCCATAAATGTACAGATAGGAATACCCCCTGAAATGACTTCTCCATACAACGCCGCTAGGTTATATTGGAACATATCCAGAGATGTGACACATGGTAGAAGATGAGGGGCATCAGTTATCTGCGTACACCTGCTGATGTACCCCCCTCCCCCCTTGGAGTGATTTGTACCATATGTATTGAGTCTTGTCTAGTCTAGAAACCTCATTTTCATATATTCTATGAGAGAATTCTGATTAATTAGAGGGGGTCATCTGCTTAGGATCCTCCTTTGATGAAGAGCAGATATAAAGATTGTCTCGTGTCATGGAGGACCTGTCATGTCTTGGATTACACGGACAACACATTTATATAAATAAGAGATGTGTAATGCTTAATTTCTCCTGTGGTGGCGCTGTAACATAGTTCATAAAGTTGAAAAAAGACCAGAGTCCATAAAGTTCAACCTATATCCCTAATGAGTCCCTACTGAGTTGATCCAGAGGAAGGAAAAAACCCTCATACTAGAGGTAAAAATTCCTTCCCGACTCCAAATATGGCATCAGAATAAATCCCTGGATCAACGTTCTGTCCCTATAATTCTAGTATACATAACCTGTGATGTTATTATTCTACAAAAATGCATCCAGACCCCTCCTGCTCTCTTTTACAGAGTTCACCATGACCACCTCCTCCGGGAGAGAATTCCACAGTCTCACTGCTCTTACAGTAAAGAACCCCCGTCTGTGCTGGTGTAGGAACCTTCTTTCCTCTAGACGTAGAGGACGCCCCCTTGTTATAGATACAGTCCTGGGTATAAATAGATCATGGAGAGATCTCTGTACGGTCCCCTGATATATTTATACATAGTTATTAGGTCGCCCCTAAGCCTTCTTTTTTCTAAACTAAATAACCCTAATTCTGATAATCTCTCTGGGTACTGTGGTCCTCCCATTCCCCGTATTACCCTGGTTGCCGTCTTTGAACCCTCTCCAGCTCCACTATATCTTTCTTGTACACTGGTGCCCAGTACTGTACACAGTATTGAATGTGTGGTCTGCCAGTACTGTACACAGTATTCTATGTGTGGTCTGACCAGTACTGTACACAGTATTCTATGTGTGGTCTGACCAGTACTGTACACGGTATTCTATGTGTGGTCTGACCAGTACTGTACACAGTATTCTATGTGTGGTCTGACCAGTACTGTACACAGTATTCCATGTGTGATCTGACCAGTACTGTACACAGTATTCTATGTGTGGCCTGACTAGTGATTTGTACAGCGGTAGAATTATTTCCTTGTCGTGGGCATCTATGCCCCTATTGATGCCCCCCCCCCCATGATTTTATTTGCCTTAGCAGCAGCTGCCCCGACACTGGTCACTACAGCTAAATTTACTGTTAACTAAGACTCCTAAGTCTTTTTCCACTTCAGTCGTCCCAAGTGTTCTCCAATTTAATACATAATCCCAGCCCGGATTTTTCTTCCCCATGTGCATTACCTTATATTTATCAGTATTAAACCTCATCTGCCACTTCCGAGCCCAAACCTCCAACCTATCCAGATCCATGTGTAACAGTGCACTGTCCTCTATTGCGTTATCTACTATACACTGTGCACTGTCCTCTATTGTGTTATCTACTATACACAGTGCACTGTCCTCTATTGTGTTTACCGCTTTACAGAGTTTAGTATCATCTGCAAAGATTGCTACTTTACTATTTAACTCCTCTACAAGGTCATTAATGAATATATTAAATAGAATAGGACCCAAGACTGACCCCTGTGGTACCCCACTAGTAACAGTCACCAGATCAGAATAAGTACCATTAATAACCACCCTCTGTTTCCTATCACTGAGTCAGTTACTTACCCGCGTGCACACATTCTCCCCCAACCCAATCCTTCTCATTTTATGCACCAATCTTTTATGTGGCATCGTATGAAATGCTTTGGAAAAATCCAGATATACGACATCCAGCGATTGCCCCTGGTCCAGTCTGGAGGTCACCTCAATTTACATTGGCAGGTTTCACCACAAAATAGATACCAGCTGGGGGATGTTTTGGGATCTCCTTATTATCAAAGGAACCTTTTACCAAGTAGGGACTGCCCAAAATGGAGAACCCCTTTAGGAAGGTGTGCGACTCTTGATAACTTTGTTTTGAACTCCCTGACATCCCCCCCCCCAAAAAAAAAAATATATAGGATCTACACCTATTATACTGCACGGTAAACATCTCGCTTTGTTGGACCTCTCTGACATTATATAGACAATCCATCGATGTGAATGAGAACCGTGTAATGCTTAATCTGTCCTGTGGTGGCGCTGCAGGAAAATAGAACAGTTACTATCTTCCCCAGAGTGTGATCACTAGGGTTCTCAAGAGGAAGACATTTTATGGCCAGCATGTGATAGGGATAATCCAAAGTGGAGAACCATTTATTATAACCATTTATTATAGGTCTACGTTTGAACTTGTATCTGAAAAACATAATTTTTGACCACTATAAAGATCTAAGGCTGCATTCACACCACGATTGCAGCTTATGGTTGCCGGATCCGGCGCCGAAATCCATTCACTTTAATGAGCCGACCGGAGTCTAACAGTGACTCTGGTTGGCTCATTTCGGCCCCGTATCCGGTTTTGTAACCAGACCTAAAACTGTAGTATACAGTGACCCCCCGACCTACGATGGCCCCGACATACGATCATTTCAACATACAATGGCCTCTCAGAGTCCATCGCATGTTGAAGGCAGCATCAACATACGATGCTTTTGTATGTCGGGGCCATCGCATAGACGGCTATCCGGCAGCGCAGACTGCTTCAGCTGCCACCGGATAGCCGTTTACGGTGCCCCGTGTGGTCCGGTGACGATCACTTACCTGTCCTCGGGGCTCCGGCGCGTCCTCTTCGGGATCCCTGCATCATCGGCGCTCTCCATCGACGTCATCACGTCGCTGCACACGCCGTCCCGTCATCCAATAGGAGCGGCGTGCGTAGCGATGTGATGGTGGCGACGGAGAGCGAGGATTCCGGGGAAGCAGAGGCCTTGCGGGAGCGATGGGGACACCTCGGGGACGCGGCAACAGCGATGGAAGGCGACATCCAGGGCAGCGGTGACGAGCGGTGACGGTCCGGAGCGGCAGGGACACGCGAGTATAACCTCCAATACCAGTGGTCTTCAACCTGCGGACCTCCACATGTTGCAAAACTACAACTCCCAGCATGCACGGACAGCCGTTGGCTGTCCGGGCATGCTGGGTGTTGTAGTTTTGCAACATCTGGAGGTCCGCAAGTTGTAGACCACTGTCCTATACTTTCCATTGCACGGATCCCTCAACATACGATGGTTTCAACAAACGATGGTCCATTTGGAACGGATTACCATCATATGTTGAGGGACCACTGTACTACGGTTTTAGGTCCGGTCATATAACCAGATACAGGGCAGAAATAAGCCGACTGGGGTCACTGTTTGACTCCGGTCGGCTCATTAAAGTGATTGGATTTCAGCGCCTTTCCTGGGGTACAGGAGCGCCCAGTTTTCCCCTCCCCCATCCAGATCCGGCAACCGTAGGCTGCAATCGTGGTGTGAATGCAGCCTAAAAAAAACATGTAAAAAGTGGAGATTCCCATTAAATCCACTTCCCCAATGTGTCTGAATCCTAACAAGGAAACGCATGTTTGTTATCTATGGCTCCGAAATTGTACCGACAGATGCAGTGCACGCAGTCACCCCCAGGGGGCCGCCACTTACTTGTTTTGCCGGTGGCTGTAGAGTAGAGGCATCTTTCGTTGGGAGGGCATTTCACTGGGAATTTAATACAGTCCATCGGAGAGAGGGTCGGGAACAGGCACGTGTAGCATTTCAGGCTGTCCCCTATAGGGTTAAACAGAGCGTTACTCCACCACAATCTATCTATGTCATTCGCAAATATGTTGCCTCTAGCCAGGCCTTAGAGCAATGGCGATTTACGTGAGAGGCGCGGGGGGGGGGGGGGGGGGGGGATGTCTTACGCTGCAAAATGTTCTTTGAATCCAAGGCAGATTTGCTATTTTCGGCAGCGCTCCCTATAAAAGTGGAACAGGTCCAGTCATAGCAGGAAACATTCCTTCCCAGGTTACGTGGTTGGACATGTTAAATTTGGCTTTATTAAAATATCTTTTGTATTCTAAATACTTCTAGATTGGAATACAGACTCTCTTTCCCCCCACGAGGAGCTTTCCTCGTGTCCTTTGTCGCCTACCTGCAGGGGAAACGTGGTATTACAAGCGGGAACACATAGATGGCTCCAGTCCTGTTCTATGATATCCATATGGCCTAGTTATATAAAATAAAATACAGCAGCACTCCGACATAGATGAAAAAGGGGATGTTAGGCTTTACTCATCAAGCAAAAAACGCAACGTTTCGACCGTCTCACACGTTCTTTGTCAAGCTTGACAAAGACCGTGTGAGACGGTCGAAATGTTGCGTTTTTCACTTGATGAGTAAAGCCTAACATCACCTTTTTCATCTATGTCGGAGTGCTGCTGTATTTTTTTAAGTACTTTTGATGGCCCCACCAGGGTCGGACCAGCCTGTACTCGGACACACAACAAAAGGAGTGCGGTTTTTCCTACAAGAATCTACGCATATGGCCTAGTAGGGAACATGAACAGAGGCCAACATCTTGCGACAACCCCCTTAAAGGGGTACTCCACTGGAAAACATATATATATTTTTTTTTTATCAACTGATTTCAGAAAGTTAAACCGATTTTTAAATTGCTACTATTTAAAAATCTTAATCCTAACAGTACTTATCAGCAGCTGTATGCTCCACAGGAAGTTCTTTTCTTTTTGAATTTCCTTTCCAGTCTGACCACACTGCTCTCTGCTGACATCTCTGTCCAGGTCAGGAACTGTCCAGAGCAGGAGAGGTTTGCTATGGGGATTTGCTCCTACTTTGGACAGTTCCTAAAACGGACAGAGGTGTCAGCAGAGAGCACTGTGGTCAGACAGAAAAGAAATTCAAAAAGAAGAGAACTTCCTGTGGAGCATACAGCTGCTGATAAGTACAGGAAGGATTAAGATTTTCAAATAGAAGTAATTTACAAATCTGTTTAACTTTCTGGCACCAGTTTATTTAAAAAAAAAATGTTTTCCAGCGGAGTACCCCTTTAACAAAGAGTGGGGGGCAATACTGATAGTTAGTCTGTTTATTTTGGGGGTGTTTGTCTCTCTAGCCAACCAATACCAATACCATAATTTGCATACTTTGTTTTCCCCACAAAGCAGTGCTTTAACTCCTTAAGGACCACGTTTTTTTTTCGGTTTTTGCACTTTCGTTTTTTCCTCTTCACCTTTTAAAAATCATAACTCTTTCAATTTTGCACCTAAAAAACCCTATGATGGCTTATTTTTTGTGCCACCAATTCTACTTGGCAGTGAAATCAGTCATTTTACCCAAAAATCTACGGCAAAACGGAAAGAAAATTTTGTGCGACAAAATTGAAGAAAAAAACTAAATTTTTTAACTTTAGCAGGCTTCCGTTTCTACACAGTACATTTTTGGTAAAAATGACACCTTCTCTTTATTCTGTAAAAACGATTAAAATGATCCCCTACTTATATAGGTTGGATTTTGTCGCACTTCTGGAAAAAATCATAACTATATGCAGGAAAATGTATACGTTAAAAATTGTTAACTTTTTTATTTTTTCGCGTACGGGCCGGTATGCGGGCTCATTTTTTTGCGCCGTGATCTGATGTTTTTAGTGGTACCATTTTTGTATTGATCGGGCTTTTTGATCGCTTTTTATTAATTTTTTCATGATATAAAAAGTAACCAAGAATATGCTATTTTGGACTTTGGAATTTTTTTGCGCGCACGCCATTGACCGTGCAGTTTAACTAATGACATTCTTTATAGTTTGGACATTCACGCACGTGGCGATACCACATATGTTTATATTTATTTTCATTTACATGTTTTTTTTTTTAAATGGGAAAAGGGGGGTGATTTGGACTTTTATTAGGGAAGTTGTTAAATCACATTTATTAACTTTTTTTTTACACTTTTTTTTTTTTGCAGTGTTATAGCCCCATAGGGACCTATAACACTGCACACACTGATTGCCAGTAGAGATGAGCGAACTTACAGTAAATTCGATTCGTCACAAACTTTTCTGCTCGGCAGTTGATGACTTTTCCTGCATAAATTAGTTCAGCTTTCAGGTGCTCCCGTGGGCTGGAAAAGGTGGATACAGTCCTAGTAGACTCTTTCCTAGGAATGTATCCACCTTTTCCAGCCCACCGGAGCACCTGAAGGCTGAACTAATTTACGCAGGATAAGTCATCAACCGCCGAGCCGAGAAGTTCGTGACGAATCGAATTTACTGTAAGTTCGCTCATCTCTAATTGCCAGCACTGTTCACTGCAAAGCCATAGCTTTGCATTGATCAGTGTTATCGGCAGTCAATTGCTCAAGCCTGGATCTCAGGCTTGGAGCAATCAATCGCCAATCGGACACGTCGGAGGAAGGTAAGTGACCCTCCGCTTGCGTCCTAGCTGATCGGGACACTGCATTTTCATTGCAGTGGTCCCGATCAGCCCCACTGAGCAGCTGGGATGCTTTTACTTTAGTTTTAGACGCTGCGTTCAACTTTGAACGCCGCGCCTAAAGGGTTAAAAACACGATTGCTGCCGCGCGCTATTAGCACCGGCTTCAGTTACATGCCGGGACCGACCCGATATGATACGCGGTCACCGCGTGACCCCGCGTGTCCGTGTCGTTAAGAGGTTAAAATTGGTCTCTTCAATGAGAAAAGCTACCACCCAAGATATGGCCATCAAAGTGGGTATCAAGATAAACCTTTAATTGAATATATGGATGTTGTAAAATGGTGTTGACCAATAGTGTTGGGCACGAATATTCGTAATGCAAATTTTTATCGTGAATATCGGCACTTCGCGATTTCGCGAATATTTAGAATATAGTGTTATATATTCGTAATGACGAATATAAAAAAAAAATTTTCACACGCAAATTTTTATGTGAATTTTCGCATGGAAAAAAAAGTGAACGAACATAGCGAATATGTGAATTTTGCGAACATAGGACGAATAATCGTCAATATTATCGAAATATCGTGAATTCGAATATGGCCCCTGCCGCTCATCCCTATTGACCAACTCCAGGCCCTCCAGTTGTTGCAAAACCACAACTCCCATCATGCCCTGACAGCCTTCGGCTGTCAGGGCATGATGGGAATTGTAGTTTTGCAGCAGCTGAAGAGCTACGAGACGGAAAACACTATCGTAGAGGGTTGTCCCCCACTTTACAATAGCAAATCTCCCCTCCCGATTTCCATGGCCACCATGTAGGACTTGGAAGCCATTACACTCATACGCTCTAATGGGGCTAAATCGGTTATGTAAGGTGAAAGGTCAAGTTTTGATCGTTGAAGGTCTTTGCACCATCAAAACTTCCACCATATCCCTACGCCATGTCAAAGGTCCATTTTCGGGGGGTCATGTCCCTATTAAGACTCATCTCCAATCCACAGGAAAATAAATAAATGGTGGGGGGTCAGACTAATGGGACACCCCAAGATCTTCAGAACGGGACACCTGAAGCTCCTGTCCAAATGGAGTGGCGGTCCGGTATGGCGTCAGTATTGCCAACGCTGTACTTATATTTCCAGTCTGCCTATAAATACATAATGCCCATTTGGGACTGAGCCATAGTTTTCGGGACTTGTTCCACTCTCTGCGACTTGCGGTGACGGCCGGGCGGCAGCGATTATTCGGATTGTAACACAAAACTGGGTGATAGATTCCATTCATTCCTATGGGATGAGCCATCAGAACCCACAAGCCTGCCTCTGTCTCTGGCTTAAAGGGATAAGAGATCTTTCTTTATTTTCTAAAAAAAAAAAAGCGCCACTTATGACCATGGGTTGTGGATGGTATTGCAGTCAACTAAGTGAGTTGCAAAACCAATTGAGTAAACTCATTGAGCTGTAATATCAGACACGACCCACGGACAAAATTGGTGCTGTTCCACCAAAACACATCCATAAGATATAACAAACTGTAGTCCATACACACATGCTATAGTAGGACGTGCATCGTGATCGTGATCCGCCATAGATGGTGGGTGAGTAAGCATACACTCTCTGGAATCTGCTCCAAGCTTTACATCCTCAATCGTTTCTATGTTGGGGTTTGTGCCAATGTACCAATGGGATGTATCAAGAGAGGCACCTGATAAGGACATAGTTTTACCCCTGTATAAGTCACTAGTCAGACCACATACGGATTATTGTGTCCAATTCTGGGCCCCTGTATATAAGAAGGACAGGGCCGAACTGGAGAGGGTGCAAAGGAGGGCGACAAAGATAATTATTGGTATGGGAGGATTACAGGACCAAGACAGGTTATCGCTTGGGGTTATTTGGTTTGGAGAAAAGACGTCTTAGGGGCGATCTGATCACAATGTACAAATATATGAATGGACAGTACAGAGATCTTTCCAGTGATCTTTTTATATCTAGGCCGGTAACAATGACAAGAGGGCATCCTCTACGTCTAGAGGAAAGAAGGTTCCCCCATCATCACAGACAGATTCTTTACTGTAAGAGCAGTGAGACTGTGGAACTCTCTGCCACGTGATGTTGTGATGTCTGGCTCAAAAGTTCAAGGGGGGAACTGGATGTTTTTCTGGAACAATAATATTACAGGTTATGGATAGTAGTTTTATGGGGATAGAACGTTGATCCAGGGATTTATTTTGATGCCATATTGGGGTCGGGAAGGAATTATTCCTCTGTCATGGGGAAATTGGCATCAGCCTCATGGGGAGGTTTTTGCCTTCCTCTGGATCAACACAGTAGGGTTTTAGGTTGAACTCTATGGACCCTTGTCTTTTTTCAACCTTACAAACTATGTTACTATGTCACCATTACAACGACTATACCTGGAGGTAGATTTCAGGGCTTGTACCCCAACTGCTAGGTATCTGGGGCCAGAACAACCCACTTGGCATTGACCAGGGTGTTTAGATACAGGGCAAAATTGTTGAGAAGGAATCGAAGGAAAGACTTGTCCTGAAGACCTGAATATGTACAGTGACCCCCCCCCCCCCCCCCAACCTACGATGGCCCCGATATGCGATCATTTCAGCATACGATGGCCTCTCAGAGTCCATCGCATGTTGAAGGCAGCATCAACATACGATGCTTTTGTATGTCGGTTCCATCGCATAAACGGCTATCCGGCAGCGCAGACTGCTTCAGCTGCCACCGGATAGCCCTTTACGGTGCCCCGTGAGCTCCGGTGACGGTCTCCTACCTGTCCTCATGGCTCCGGCGCGTCCTCTTCGGGATCCCCTGCATCGTCGGCGCTCTCCATCGTCGTCATCACGTCGCTGCGCACGCCGTCCCGTCATCCAATAGGAGCGGCGTGCATAGCGACGTGATGGCGCCGACGGAGCGCGCAGATGCCTGGGAAGCAGAGGCCTTACCGGAGCGTCGGGGACACCTCGGGGACGCGGCGACATCGATGGACGGCGACATCCAGGGCAGCGGTGACGAGCGGTGACGGTCCAGAGCGGCGGGGACAGGTGAGTACAACTTCCTCTAACAGTGGTCTTCAACCTGCGGTCCTCCAGATGTTGCAAAACTACGACACCCAGCACGCCCGGACAGCCAACGGCTGTCCGGGCATGCTGGGTGTTGTAGTTTTGCAACATCTGGAGGTCCGCAGGTTGTAGACCACTGTCCTATACTTTACATTGCACGGATCCCTCAACATGCGATGGTTGCAACAAACGATGGTCCATTTGGAACGGATTACCATCGTATGTTGAGGGACCACTGTATATACATATATATATATATATATATATATATATATATATACACACACACACACACACACATATATATATTTATAAATATATATATACACACACACAATTATATTCTTATCACTTACCACATTGTATGAGGAAGACCAAGGTAGTGACCACAATGGAGATCTTCATGGTGGGTCCCGTCCCTGTGTGTTTCCGCTGTCCGGTTTCTGCCTCTTATATCTGCTTCCTTCTCCTTTATTACCGACATCTTTCTCCTTATTAGCTATAATTTCATTTATTTTGCTTCCTTTACCGTAGTTATGTCTGAGCTGGTTCTGCCCCAGAGCCTTAAAACATAGACGTGGCAGGATCTATCCGGTGATGTTTGTTAACATGCAGTTTATTAGTTTTAGGTCTATATAAATATTCAGGTTACATAAAAAAGAGAAATGTTCATAATCCCCTATAAAATTGATGTTTCGTATAACCTGGCATCTTCAGGGCAACTCCAGTCATATTTATGGCATTAAGTTTACAAACTCATAGGATCTCCATGGTGGTCGGACTAGAGTGTATAATAATACAGAAAGTCCATCCAGCACTTCAGTAATATTAAATGAGCGTCTCATTAAAACACATTTTTGCTATTGCACTCCTCATGGTAAATAAAACATATTTCTAATGTACTTTGTTTAACCCCTTCAGGACCAAGCCCATTTTGGCCTTAAGGACCGGAGCGTTTTTTGCACATCTGACCACTGTCACTTTAAACACTAATAACTCTGGAATGCTTTTAGTTATCATTCTGATTCCGAGATTGTTTTTTCGTGACATATTCTACTTTAACATAGTGGTAATATTTTGTGGTAACTTGCATCCTTTCTTGGTGAAAAATCCGTAAATTTGATGAAAAATTTGAAAATTTAGCATCTTTCTAACTTTGAAGCTTTCTTCTTGTAAGGAAAATGGATATTACGAATACATTTTTTTTTGGTTCACATATACAATATGTCTACTTTATGTTTGCATCATAAAATTGACGTGATTTTACTTTTGGAAGACACCAGAGGGCTTCAACGGTCAGCAGCAATTTTCCGATTTTTCACAAAATTTTCAAACTCGGCATTTTTCAGGGACCAGTTCAGGTTTGAAGTGGATTTGAAGGGCCTTCATATTAGAAATACCCCACAAAAGACCCCATTATAAAAACTGCACCCCCCAAAGTATTCAAAATGACATTCAGTCAGCGTTTTAACCCTTTAGGTGTTTCACAGGAATAGCAGCAAAGTGAAGGAGAAAATTCACAATCTTAATTTTTTACACTCGCATGTTCTTGTAGACCCAATTTTTGAATTTTTACAAGGGGTAAAAGGAGAAAATTTATACTTGTATTTGTAGCCCAATTTCTCTCGAGTAAGCACATACCTCATATGTCTATGTAAAGTGTTCGGCGGGCGCAGTAGAGGGCTCAGAAGGGAAGGAGCGACAAGGGGATTTTGGAGAGTACGTTTTTCTGAAACGGTTTTTGGGGGGCATGTTGCATTTAGGAAGCCTCTATGGTGCTAGAACAGCAAAAAAAAAAACCACATGGCATACCATTTTGGAAACTAGACCCCTCGGGGAACGTAACAAGGGGTAAAGTGAGCCTTTATACCCCACAGGTGTTTCACGGCTTTTGCAAATGTAAAAAAAAAATAAGAATTTTTACCTAAAATGCTTGTTTTCCCAAAAATTTTACATTTTTAAAAAGGGTAATAGCAGAAAATACCCCTAAAAATTTGAAGCCCAATTTCTCCCGATTCAGAAAACACCCCATATGGGGGTGAAAAGTGCTCTGCTGGGGCACTACAGGTCTCGGAAGAAAAGGAGTCACATTTGGCTTTTTGAATGCAAATTTTGTTCTGGGGGCATGCCGCATTTAGGAAGCCCCTATGGTGCCAGGACAGCAAAAAAAAAAACACATGGCATACCATTTTGGAAACTAGACCCCTCGGGGAATGTAACAAGGGGTTAAGTGAACCTTTATACCCCACAGGTGTTTCACGACTTTTGCATATGTAAAAAAAAAAAAAATTTTTTTACCTAAAATGCTTGTTTTCGCAAAAAATTTACATTTATAAAAAGGGTAAAAGCAGAAAATACCCCCCAAAATTTGTAACACAATTTCTCCCGAGTACGGCGATACCCCATATGTGACCCTAAACTGTTGCCTTGAAATACGACAGGGCTCCAAAGTGAGCGCGCCATGCGCATTTGAGGCCTAAATTAGGGACTTGCATAGGGGTTGACATAGGGGAATTCTACGCCAGTGATTCCCAAACAGGGTGCCTCCAGCTGTTGCAAAACTCCCAGCATGCCTGGACAGTCAACGGATGTCCGACAATACTGGGAGTTGTTGTTTTGCAACAGCTGGAGGCTCCGTTTTGGAAACAGTGGAGTACCAGACGTTTTTCATTTTTATTGGGGAGGGGGGCTGTGTAGGGGTATGTGTATACGTAGTGTTTTTTACTTTTTATTTTATTTTGTGTTAGTGTAGTGTAGTGTTTTTAGGGTACAGTCGCCTGGGCGGGGGTTCACAGTAGTTTCTCGCTGGCAGTTTGAGCTGCGACAGAAAATTTGCCGCAGCTCAAACTTGCAGCCAGATACTTGCTGTAAACCTCCGCCCATGTGAGTGTACCCTGTACATTCACATTGGGGGGGGGACATCCAGCTGTTGCAAAACTATAACTCCCAGCATGCGCTGACAGACTGTACATGCTGAGAGTTTTAGTTTTGCAACAGCTGTAGGCACACTGGTTATGTATCACTGAGTTTGTGACCTAACTCGGTGTTTCACAACCAGTGTGCCTCCAGCTGTTGCAAAACTACAACTCCCACCATGTACGGTGCATGGTGTACATTGACTGCTGAGAGTTGGAGTTTGCAACAGCTGGAGGCACACCGGTCGTGAAACACTGAGTTAGGTAAAAAAAAACTCTAAGTTTCACAACCAGTGTGCCTTCAGCTGTTGCAAAACTACAACTCTCAGCAGTCACCGACAGCCAACGGGCATGCTGGGAGTTGTAGTTATGCAACCAGCAAATGCACCACTACAACTCCCAGCATGCACTTTAGCTGTTTGTGCAAGCTGGGAGTTGTAGTTATACAACAGCTGAAGGTACACTTTTCCATAGAAAAAATGTGCCTCCAGCTGTTGCAAAACCATAAGTCCCAGCATGCCCATAAGGGAATGCTGGGAGTTGTGGTGGTCTGCCTCCTGCTGTTGCATAACTACAGCTGCCAGCATGCCCTTTTTGCATGCTGGGAGCTGTTGCTAAGCAACAGCAGGAGGCTGTCACTCACCTCCAACGATCCACGCCGGAGAGTCAATCCCTCGCCGTTGTCGCCGCCGCCGCCGCCACTGCTCCTGGGGCCCCAATCCCAACATTCACGCCGGGGATCGGGGTCCCCAGCTCCCGGGGTGCACGTCCCGCACCCGCTCACGTCCTCCGGAAGAGGGGCAGAGCGGGTTGCGGGAGTGACACCCGCAGCAGGCGCCCTGATTGGTCGGCCGGTAATCCGGCCGACGAATCAGGGCGATTGTGAGGTGGCACCAGTGCCACCTCACCCCTGCAGGCTCTGGCTGTTCGGGGCCGTCAGAGACGGGCCCGAACAGCCAGTAATTCCGGGTCACCGGGTCACTGGAGACCCGATTGACCCGGAGTCTGCCGCAGATCGCTGGACTGAATTTGTCCAGCGATCTGCAGCGACATGGGGGGTCATAATGACCCCCCTGGGCGATATGCCGGGATGCCTGCTGAACGATTTCAGCAGGCATCCGGCTCCGGTCCCCAACCGGCTAGCGGTGGGGACCGGAATTCCCATGGGCGTATGGATACGCCCTCGGTCCTTAAGGACTCGGAATGCAGGGCGTATCCATACGCCCTATGTCCTGAAGAGGTTAAATAAAAAATGACGTTTTCTATGTTTCATTTGTGTTTAAAAAATCTGCCACTAGGTGTCTCCCTACTTGTCCAAAGCACATTCCCCCCATCTCTTACATAGATTTTGGACTCCTGCTGGCCTGGCAAAAGTCCAAAATCAGGAAATGCATTCTGGAGCGCTGGGGGAGGGGGGGGGGAGCCAATCATAGCTCATCTCACACTGAACTTCTCTGGGCTGTGAGTAGCAGAGTGAGGGAGGAAGTTCTCCCCTGTATGGCTTCAGATGATGTCACGCCTGCTGGGTAATGCCCCTTCCCAGTCTGTGAATCTGACTGAACAAAAATACAGAGCAATATCAAGGTAGAAAACAAGTACAACAGTACCTGCTAACCCCAGGTCTTTTTGAAGCTCTCCGCAAGTGTCCTTGGCTCTTAGACAACTCTTAATTATTCTTCTCACTCCTCCGCACCTGGTCGTGGCAAATTTATGATGAAATGACTGTCTTTCCACTTCCATATTATGGCCCCAACAGTGTTCACTGGAACATTATGAAGCTTAGAAATGCGCCTATAACCAACAGCTCTTTGCTTTTACCCATCATGAGATGTGTCTTGTGTGACACCTTGGCAATGAGACCTTTTTGTAGCCATCAGTTTGGACTGAACCCAATTATATTAATTTGCTCTGACAAGGGGCTGCTGGATTGCTTTTTATTACTGATAAATTTCAGGTGTTGTCTTGGTTTTCCATGCCTTTTAGCACCTCCCTTTCTTCATGTGTTCTATACTTTTTCCCTGTATCATTTCACATTTTTACACATAACTTAATTTCTGAGCTTATTTGTTTTGGCTTCTTTGTATGTATGCATTACTTGGGTTGTTACCAACATCTGGAAAAAATGCCAGGTCAATAGCACCCTGGGAAATAAATTAAAGGAAAACTGCCAGCTTGCTCCCCCCGCACTAACCAGCTGAACTGGCTGGGGTTCTGATACCTACTGTGCCTGGATCCACCCGGCTGTTCCGCCGATATCTTCGTCTTTCCCTATAAGCAAATTAAGTGCTAACTGGCACAGGTGGGGTAACTGGCACTCTGACGTCACCGCCGCCGGCTGCAGCGCCGCCCAGCTCATCAATATTCCTCCCCTCCCTCCGCCTCTCCCTCTTCTCCCCGCTCTGGAATATTGATGAGCTGGGTAGCGCTGCGGCCAGCGGCGGTGACGTCAGAGTGCCAGTTACCCTGCCCATGCCAGTTAGCACTTAATTAGCATATAGGGAAAAACAAAGATATTGGCCAAATGGCCGGGCGGATCCGGGCACAGTAGGTATCAAACTGATCAGCGTCACCCGCACTATCCGCCAGTACCACTGGTTAGTGCTGGGGGGAGCAAGGTGACAGTTTTCCTTTAAGTTAAAAAGATGGTAACGTGTTCAATACTTATTTCACCCGCTATATAGAAAAAAGAACCGGGCAGTATACTGTTGATCCCTATATGATACATTTCTGAAAATCCCTTTAAGAATTCTTGGCTTTCATGAAGAATACAATGTGGGTTGGTCATCGTGTATCTCAGTCTTTATAAGTACCATGTAAATATCCTGCACCTGATACCTTGGTTTTCAACCTGTGGCTCTCCAGCTATTGCCCTACTACAATCCGCACCATGCCAGAACAGCCGAAGACTGTTCTGGCATGGTGCGAGTTGTAGTAGGGCAACAGCTGGGGAGCCACGGGTTGAGGAGCACTGTTTTGGTGTAATAGGGGAAGACTTTATAAGAGATTCTAGAAGAATAATGTTATTGTGTTCACTCCCTACATAGCTCCTCATTGACTCACAATAACTGTGTGAAAATCCTCGTGATTATCACAAGGGAAAAGACCTCCCATTATAAGAAGTGCGGAGGGGGCAGGGGTGCTGCTATACACTGTCTCTTTGTCGAAAGCCTCTGCTTCTTGTGTAGCCTTTTTTTTTTCCTTAAGAAGTTGGAGGTTTGTTGATAGAAATTGGGCAGTGGTGTACTTAGAGGTTTGATGGGACCACTGCAACAATAACAACAAAGCCCCTTTCAGGAGCTCTCGTTCCCCTAATGTAAGCTCTTCCCTTCTTTTCTAACACTACAGCTCCTCTATGGATCACATCCGAGTGAACATTCTCAGTGGGGACAAGACTAACCAGCTGCATGTTTTGCCTCTGTGGTATGAAGGCCCTTGGAATTGAGGTTTATTTATCGTCTAAGCAATTACAGGTAGACCCAATCTATATGAACAACAGATCGTCTCTACTAACGCTACCATCCTGCAATTTTGGAACCCTGGTTTCAATCTGGCCAGGGTTCCAATCTGACCAGGGTTCCAATCTGACCAGGGTTCCAATCAGACCAGTGTTCCAATCTGACCAGGGTTCCAATCTGACCAGGGTTCCAATCAGACCAGTGTTCCAATCTGACCAGGGTTCCAATCTGACCAGGGTTCCAATCTGACCAGGGTTCCAATCAGACCAGATTTCCGATCCTGGGTTCCAATCTGATCAGGGTTCCAATCTGACCAGGGTTCCAATCTGACCAGGGTTCCAATCAGACCAGGTTTCCGATCCTGGGTTCAAATCTGACCAGGGTTCCAATCTGACCAGGGTTCCAATCAGAACAGGTTTCTGATCCTGGATTCCAATCTGACCAGGATTCCAATCCTCGGTTCCAATCTGACCAGGGTTCCAATCAGACCAGATTTCCGATCCTGGGTTCCAATCTGATCAGGGTTCCAATCTGACTAGGGTTCCAATCTGACTAGGGTTCCAATCTGACCAGGGTTCCAATCTGACCAGGGTTCCAATCAGACCAGGTTTCCGATCCTGGGTTCCAATCTGACCAGGGTTCCAATCTGACCAGGGTTCCAATCAGACCAGGTTTCTGATCCTGGATTCCAATCTGACCAGGATTCCAATCTGACCAGGGTTCCAATCAGACCAGGATTCTGATCCTGGATTCCAATCTGACCAGAATTCCAATCTGACCAGGTTTCCAATCCTGGGTTCCAATCTGACCAGGGTGACAGTTTCCGAATATGTTAGAGCCATACAAATCATCCTTCTATTTTCTGTTACCGTTACAGTCCTTTCCATTATGGATTCCTCACACCCACTCCTTGTCATCTGCATTTCATTATGTGCAGTAATAAGTAAAACTGACATAGGAAACATGTGGTAGCATTTTATTTCATTCATAGATGGATGGAGAACATACACGTGATTCTGTATTTAGTAGGAATGTGAAAATATTTTTAAAACGGCAATATGGTACTAAAAACAGTAAAGAAGTAAGTGCACCCCTCCGTGATTGAAGGTTGTGTGACCGCAAGAGAGGATCTTCTCGACAATACGCAAAATTATTGGTTCCTAGTGAATTTATAGACTGACTGCAACAGAAGATAAAGGACTATATATAAATATGCCAGGCATATCCATAGGATAACATCCAAAAACTTTTGGAAGACACTCCGATACTTTAAAGGGATGGCCAACAAACTTCATGTATGACAAGATATGTAACAAAAACCAATGGTGGACCCATAATGATATAAGTCTCCATTGTCAAGGGCTTTATAATCTTGTTTTTTTTAATCAGTAGCGGTTACAGAAAGACTCAAGCGGTCATTTGTCAGAATAACCACTTTAGCTTTCTGGCACCTTCCTGGCATCTATATTTAGTATCTCACCACTTCGTTTGTGATCTCCTCTTTTGGCCTTATTTCACTGTCTTCCTCCTTCTTCTTCTTCCCTCTCATTCCTCTTTTGCCACCACACTCACACCTCTGCACCCACATAACTTGACGGGTGACTTTCCTTTGGAGTTGGGCACACTGAAAGGACACCGGGCGCGTATGGCTCAGCGAAGGTTTGCAGAGACGCCCATCTGAGCAAAGGCCGCAGAACTTGGGGAGTAGAGGCCGGCTTGACAGACAGTCACGAAAGCGGAGATGGATCGGATGGGACCAGCTCATGACACGACTGCAGACATTGCTTGCCTTCAGGACCTGCCAGAAATATAAGAAGATGATACCTATGTATGATATATTTTAAGGTAAATGGCCAATTTTTTCAAAATATTTTAGAGCTTAATTTGTTCCCTAGAAATGTCCTTGGTTACAACAGCTTAAAGAAATACTGTATATATGTTCAGTCCTAACTGAGACTGGGTTCACACTACGTTTTTGCCAGACTGTTTTCAATCCGTTTTTCTAAAGAAAACCGTATGGCAAAAAAACGGATGGAACAGTATGGAAAAAAGTAAACCGTATGCGTTTTTAAACAGTATACTGTTTTTAAAAGTGCATACAGTTCCGTCAGTTTTTATAAAAAAAATAAAAAAAAACATAAGTTTTTGAAAATTTTGTCCATTTTTAATGGGAGGGGTCTTGGGTGGGGACTTTAGGATTCAAATGCGCATGTGCAAAGTAAAAACGTAAACGTTTTACCCGTATGGAACTGTATACATGTGCGTTTCCCATTGACGTCCATGTTTAAAAAAAAACATATGCGGTTGCAGTACGGTTTTTAAACCGGAGACAAAATCCTGGTCAACCACGGTTTTGACTCCAGTTTAAAAACCATACTGCAACCGCATATGTTTTTTTTAACTTGGACGTCAATGGGAAACGCACATGCATACGGTTCCATACGGGAAAAACGTATACGTTTTTACTTTGCACATGCGCATTTGAATCCTAAAGTCCCCACCCAAGACCCCTCCCATTAAAAATGGACAAAATTTTCAAAAACTTATGTTTTTTTTTTTTTTTATAAAAACTGACGGAACTGCATGCACTTTTAAAAACAGTATACTGTTTAAAAACGCATACAGCTTACTTTTTTCCATACTGTTCCATCCGTTTTTTTGCCATACGGTTTTCTTTAGAAAAACGGATTGAAAACAGTCTGGCAAAAACGTAGTGTGAACCCAGCCTGAACTCTGTTTTATTTTTGGCGTACTTGGCAGGACTATTTGAATGGGCTCCCCTATAATCCTGCAAGGGAGCAATGAACTCATGGGGGTCACTAAATATTATTCAGACAGGAGTCATGAATGTTAAAAAGGCTTCATCATTTAAAGGGGACCTCTCATTAAATAAACTTTTGATATATTTTAGATTAATGAATGT
The DNA here is from genome assembly GCF_029499605.1 of Hyla sarda. Taxonomy (NCBI): domain Eukaryota; kingdom Metazoa; phylum Chordata; class Amphibia; order Anura; family Hylidae; genus Hyla; species Hyla sarda. The sequence goes on from NC_079197.1 coordinate 162,661,844, forward strand.
TGAATAACTTTCCAATAGCATGTTAATGTAAAATATGCTTCTTTCTATTGTATTTTTCCCGATCAGTCCTGTCAGCAAGCATTTCTGACTCATGCTGGAGTCCTAAACACTCAGAGCTGCCAGCCTGCTTTGTTCACAGCCAATCAGGCTGTGAACAAAGCAGGCTGGCAGCTCTGAGTGTTCTCCTTTGTGAACAAAGCAGACTGGCAGCTCGTAGTGTTTAGGACTCCAGCATGAGTCTGAAATGCTTGCTGCCAGGACTGGTAGGGAGACCCCTAGTGGTCATTTCTTCAAAGTGGAAAATTAAATAGAAAGAAGCATATTTTTTAATAACATGCAATTGTAAAGTTATTCTGCATACATTAATCTATAATATATCAAAAGTTTTTTTGATGAGAGGTACCCTTTAAGCTAATTTGCATAATATTTGGACGTATATATAAACATGGAAATGACCTTAAACATACTTTGTAAGGCTGAAAAAAATTTAGCATTTACCGTGTAGTTAGCGCTGGGATATTGTCCCTTGCAGGGTCTGATCATACATAGCCTCTTCTCAGCTTTAGGTATACAAGTTTCCTTCTCGTAAACTATTCTCAATGAGTTCCCAAATCCACAGGTGCGTGAGCAGGGGGTCCACTCAGTATCTGGTTTACAGGAATACGTTTCTTCTAATAATTCCTCCTCATCTTGTTCTGTATCTGTGGATCATGATAAGAATACGATGTCCTTAAGCTTCTATTGTCATACGAAGCTTCACACAGTCCTAGATTTGAACTTCCACAAAATACTCTTGTTATATTAACATACCGTATTTTTCGCCGTATAAGACGCACTTTTTCTTCCCCAAAACTGGGGGGAAAAAGTTGGTGCGTCTTATATGGCGAATACACCCCCTATCGCGGCGGTCCCTGCGTCCATCAACGTCCGGGACCCGCGGCTAATACAGGACATCACCGATCGCGGTGATGCCCTGTATTAACCCTTCAGACGCGGCGATCAAAGCTGACCGCTGCGTCTGAAGGGAAAGTGACACTAACCCGGCTGTTCAGTCGGGCTGTTCGGGACCGCCGCGATTTCACTGCGGTGGTCCCGAACAGCCCGACTGAATAGCCGGGTTAGTGCTTACAGGACACCGGGAGGGACCTTACCTGCCTCCTCGGTGTCTTCTCCGTTCAGGGATCCACTGTATGGCCAGCGCTCTCCTTCCTCGTCATCACGTCGTCGCGTACGTGAGTCGGCGTGCGTAACGACGTGATGGCGGCAGAGGAGAGCGAGGATACCCGGCCGGCAGCAGAGACGTTCCGGAGCGATGGGGACACGGCGACAGCGATGGAGACACGGCGACAGCGATGGAGCTACATCCAGGGCAGCGGTGACGGGTCCGGAGCGGCCGGGACATGTGAGTATTACCTCCTATGCAGTGGTCTTCAATCTGCGGACCTCCAGATGTTGCAAAACTACAACTCCCAGCATGCCCGGACAGCCAACGGCTGTCCGGGCATGCTGGGAGTTGTAGTTTTGCAACATCTGGAGGTCCGCATGTTGAAGACCACTATTGGGTTCAAAATCTTTATTTTTTTAGATTTTGCACCTATAAATTGGGTGCGTCTTATACGCCGGTGCGTCCTATAGGACGAAAAATACGGTATTATGCAGCACATGATACTTTGACTGTATTATCATTAGAGTCTTATGGTCTATTCACACAGCAGAATTTCCGCTTGCGGAATTCCACCTCAAATTAAAGCCCATCGACTTCTATGGGATTCTGCACTCCCTTTCACACTTCTGAATTCCGCAAGCAGAGATTTAGAAGTGTAAATGGGAGTGCGGAATCCCATAGAAGTCTATGAGCTTTAATTTGAGATGAAATTCTGCAAGTGGAAATTGTGCCATGTGAATAGACTCTTAGGTGTCCTTAAATGGGCACTTCTTGCTATTGCCCTCCTTATGGTAAATAAAAAATCTTTCTAATGTACTTTGTTTAAAAAAAAAAAAGTTTTCTATGTTTTATTTGTGTTTAAAAATGCTGCCACTAGGTGTCTCCCCACTTGTCCAGAGCCCATTTCCCCCATCTCTTGCATAGACTTTGGACTCCTGCTGGCCTGGCAGAAGTCCAAACTCAGGAAATGCTGAGGGGGGGGGGGGGGGGGTATTTTAAGGATTTCATGGCATTAAGTTTGCAAACTCATAGGATCTCCATGGTGGTCGGTGTAGAGTGTACAATAACGCAGAAAGTTCATCCAGCACTCTCAAAAGTCCAAAATCAGGAAATGCAGTCTGGAGTGCTGAGGGGGGCGAGGGGGACGGGGGGGTGGTTCTGCCTTAGCCAATCATAGCTCATCTCACACTGAACTGCTCTGGGCTGTGTGTAGCAGAGTGAGGGAGGAAGTTCTCCCCTGTATGGCTTCAGATGATGTCACGCCTGCTGGGGAACGCCCCTTCCCAGTCTGTGAATCTGACTGAGCAGAAAATACAGAGCAATATCAAGGTAGAAAACAAAAAAATAATAAAAATAAAGGCAGGGGGTGGTTTATCATGATGGGGGCAGTGACCTGGGAGGATACCTCATAATTTAACAAGATCATCAGAGGTACTCTTTAACCCCTTAAGGACACATGACGTTCTCATACGTCTCCATTTCCGAGTCCTTAAGGACACATGACGTATGAGAACGTCATGTGTTTTACCGGCCCCCCGCAACCATCTGGAGCGGAGCCGGTCCCCGATGCCTGCTGAAATCGTTCAGCAGGCATCGGGGCATATCGCCCAGGGGGGTCATTATGACCCCCCATGTCGGCGATGGCCGCAGATCGCTGGACAATTCAGTCCAGCGATCTGCGGCGGATTCCGGGTCAATCGGGTCTCCAGTGAACAGCCAGAGCCAGCAGGGGTGAGGTGGCACTGGTGCCACCTCACGATCGCCCTGATTCATCGGCCGGATTACCGGCCGACCAATCAGGGCGCCTGCTGCGGGTGTCAGTCCCGCAACCCGCTCCGCCCCTCTTCCGGAGGACGTGAGCGGGTGCGGGACGTGCACCCCGGGTGCTGGGGACCCCGATCCCCGGCGCCCCTGTTGGGATCGGGGCCCCAGGAGCAGCTGCGGCGGCGGAGACGACGAGGGACTGACCTGTGCGGCGAGGATCGTTGGAGGTGAGTGACAGCCTCCTGCTGTTGCTTAGCAACAGCTCCCAGCATGCAAAAAGGGCATGCTGGGAGCTGTAGTTATGCAACAGCAGGAGGCAGACCACCACAACTCCCAGCATTCCCTTATGGGCATGCTGGGACTTGTAGTTTTGCAACAGCTGGAGGCACATTCTTTCTATGGAAAAGTGTACCTTCAGCTGTTGTGTAACTACAACTCCCAGCTTGCACAATCAGCTAAAGTGCATGCTGGGAGTTGTAGTGGTGCATCTGCTGGTTGCATAACTACAACTCCCAGCATGCCCGTTGGCTGTCGGTGACTGCTGAGAGTTGTAGTTTTGCAACAGCTGAAGGCACACTGAGTTAAGTAGCAAACCAGTGTGTCTCCAGCTGTTGCATAACTACAATCCCCAGCATCCCCAGCCAAAGTAGTATGCCTCCAGCTGTTGCATAACTACAACACCCAGCATGCCCTTCCGCTGTCCGTACATGCTGGGGGTTGTAGCTTTTGCAACAGCTGAAGGCACACTGGTTGCAAAACACTGAGTTTGTTACCAAACTCGGTGTTTCACAACCAGTGTGCCTCCAGCTGTTGCAAAACTACAACTCCCAGCATGCACTGATAGACCGTACATGCTGGGAGTTGTAGTTTTGCAACAGCTGGATTTCCCCCCCCCCCCCCCCCCCAAAAGTGAACGTACAGGGTACACTCACATGGGCGGAGGATTACAGTAAGTATCCGGCTGCAAGTTTGAGCTGCGTCAAATTTTCTGCCGTAGCTCAAACTGCCAGCGAGAAACTACTGTGAACCCCCGCCCGTGCGACTGTACCCTAAAAACACTACACTACACTAACACAAAATAAAATAAAAAGTAAAAAACACTACATATACACATACCCCTATACAACCCCCCTCCCCAATAAAAATGAAAAACGTCTGGTACGCCACTGTTTCCAAAACGGAGCCTCCAGCTGTTGCAAAACAACTACTCCCAGTATTGCCAGATAGCCGTTGACTGTCCAGGCATGCTGGGAGTTTTACAACAGCTGGAGGCACACTGTTTGGGAATCACTGGCGTAGAATACCCCTATGTCCACCCCTATGCAAGTCCCTAATTTAGGCCTCAAATGCGCATGGCGCTCTCACTTTGGAGCCCTGTCGTATTTCAAGGCAACAGTTTAGGGCCACATATGGGGTATCGCCGTACTCGGGAGAAATTGGGCTTCAAATTTTGGGGGGTATTTTCTGCTATTACCCTTTTTAAAATTGTAAAAATTTTGGGAAACCAAGCATTTTAGGTAAAAAAAATATATATTTTTTTACATATGCAAAAGTCGTGAAACACCTGTAGGGTATTAAGGTTCACATTACCCCTTGTTACGTTCCCCGAGGGGTCTAGTTTCCAAAATGGTATGCCATGTTTTTTTTTTTTTGCTGTTCTGGCACCATAGGGGCTTCCTAAATGCGGCATGCCCCCAGAGCAAAATTTGCTTTCAAAAAGCCAAATGTTACTCCTTCTCTTCTGAGACCTGTAGTGCGCCAGCAGAGCACTTTTCACCCCCATATGGGGTGTTTTCTGAATTGGGAGAAATTGGGCTTCAAATTTTGGGGGGTATTTTCCGCTATTACCCTTTTTAAAAATGTAAACATTTTGGGAAAACAAGCATTTTAGGTAAAAATAAATTTTTTTTTTTACATATGCAAAAGTCGTGAAACACCTGTAGGGCATTAAGGTTCACGTTACCCCTTGTTACGTTCCCCGAGGGATCTAGTTTCCAAAATGGTATGCCATGTGTTTTTTTTTTTGCTGTTCTGGCACCATAGGGGCTTCCTAAATGCGGCATGCCCCCAGAGCAAAATTTGCTTTCAAAAAGCCAAATGTTACTCCTTCTCTTCTGAGACCTGTAGTGCGCCAGCAGAGCACTTTTCACCCCCATATGGGGTGTTTTCTGAATTGGGAGAAATTGGGCTTCAAATTTTGGGGGGTATTTTCCGCTATTACCCTTTTTAAAAATGTAAACATTTTGGGAAAACAAGCATTTTAGGTAAAAATAATTTTTTTTTTTTACATATGCAAAAGTCGTGAAACACCTGTAGGGCATTAAGGTTCACGTTACCCCTTGTTACGTTCCCCGAGGGGTCTAGTTTCCAAAATGGTATGCCATGTGTTTTTTTTTTTGCTGTTCTGGCACCATAGGGGCTTCCTAAATGCGGCATGCCCCCAGAGCAAAATTTGCTTTCAAAAAGCCAAATGTGACTCCTTCTCTTCTGAGACCTGTAGTGCGCCAGCAGAGCACTTTTCACCCCCATGCGAGGTGTTTTCTGTATCGGGAGAAATTGGGCTTCAAATTGTGGGGGGTATTTTCTGCTATTACCCTTTTTAAAAATATAAAATTTTTGGGAAACCAAGCATTTTAGGTAAAAAAAAAATATATTTTTTTTACATATGCAAAAGTCGTGAATCACCTGTGGGGTATTAAGGTTCACTTTACCCCTTGTTACGTTCCCTGAGGGGTCTAGTTTCCAAAATGGTATGCCATGTGTTTTTTTTTGCTGTCCTGGCACCATAGGGGCTTCCTAAATGCGGCATGCCCCCCAAAAACCATTTGTCGCTCCTTCCCTTCTGAGCCCTCTACTGCGCCCGCCGAACAATTAACATAGACATATGAGGTATGTGCTTACTCGAGAGAAATTGGGTTTCAAATACAAGTAAAAATTTTCTCCTTTTTATCCCTTGCAAAAATTCAAAAATTGGGTCTACAAGAACATGCGAGTGTAAAAAATTAAGATTTTGAATTTTCTCCTTCACTTTGCTGCTATTCCTGTGAAACACCTAAAGGGTTAATACACTTACTGAATGTTTTTTTGAATACTTTAGGGGGTGTAGTTTTTATAATGGGGTCTTTTATGGGGTATTTCTAATATGAAGACCCTTCAAATCCACTTCAAAACTGAACTGGTCCATGAAAAATAGTGAGTTTGAAAATTTTGTGAAAAATTTCAAAATTGCTGCTGAACTTTGAAGCCCTCTGGTGTCTTCCAAAAGTAAAAACTCATAAATTTTATGATGCAAACATAAAGTAGACATATTGTATATGTGAACCCAAAAAAAATATATTTTGAATATCCATTTTCCTTACAAGCAGAAAGCTTCAAAGTTAGAAAAATGCAAAATTTTCATTTTTTTCATCAAATTTGGGGATTTTTCACCAAGAAAGGATGCAAGTTACCATAAAATTTTACCACTAAGTTAAAGTAGAATATGTCACGAAAAAACAATCTCAGAATCAGAATGATAACTAAAAGCATTCCAGAGTTATTAATGTTTAAAGTGACAGTGGTCAGAATTGCAAAAAACGCTCCGGTCCTTAAGGTATAAAATGGCCTGGTCCTTAAGGGGTTAAAGGGGTATTCCAGGGGGAAAAAACAACTTTTTTTTTTATATCAATTGGGACGAGAAAGTTAAACAGATTTGTAAATTACTTCTATTAAAAAAATCTTAGTCCTTCCAATAATTATCAGCTGCTGAAGTTGAGGTGTTCTTTTCTGTCTGGCAACAGTGCTCTCTGGTGACATCTCTGCTTGTCTCAGGAACTGCACAGAGAAGAGGTTTGCTATGGGGATTTGCTTCTATTCTGGACAGTTCCCGAGACAGGTGTCATCAGAGAGCACTTAGACAGAAAAGAACAACTCAACTTCAGCAGCTCATAAGTACTGAAAGGATAAAAAAAAAATATAGAAGTAATTTACAAATCTGTTTAACTTTCTGGAGCCAGTTGATTATATATATAAAGTTTTTTTCCTGGATAACCCCTTTAATGATTTACAGGCCTATCCACTGTTTGGGGATAGTAAAACAATTTGAAATAATTCACCATGACATGAAAGTAAGGTATTCATAGGATAAGTTCCACTATATGGTGCACCATTGGGTGGAGGGAGGACAAGCAGATTTCTTAAAGGGGTACTCTGGTGGAAAACATTTTTTTTTTTTATATCTTTATAAGTAAACTGGTGCCAGAAAGTTAAACAGATTTGTAAATTACTTCTATTAAAAAAATATTTACCCTTCCAGTACTTTTTAACAGCATTATGCTACCGATGAAATTCTGTTCTTTTTTAATTTCTTTTTTGTCTTGTCCACAGTGCTCTCTGCTGACACCTCTGTCCGTGTCAGGAACTGTCCAGAGCAGCATAGGTTTGCTATGGGGATTTTCTCCTGCTCTGGACAGTTCCTGACACGGACAGAGGTGTCAGCAGAGAGCACTGTGGACAAGACAAAAAAGAAATTGAAAAAGAACAGAATTTCCTCTGTAGCATACAGCTGCTAAAAAGTACTGGAAGAGTAAAGATTTTTTTAATAGAAGTCATTTACAAATCTGTTTAACTTTCTGGCGCCAGTTCATTTAAAAAAACATTTTTTCCACCGGAGTACCCCTTTAATGGCTATAGATCATCACCATTCTCTCCCTGCCCTGTATCTACATATGGGTTCTTCACTTTTTACTACTAAAATTTCCTATTACAATCAGAATACCTAATAAAGGGACACTCTTCTTTCAAGCAGTCACTTGGACCTCCATGCACCTTACATGAACCTTCTGACACCTCAATACAAAGCTCACACAAGGTTCTCCCCACCTTGATCAGGGGCTTCTCTTCTGGTCCTGATCTTTGTCTCCGCTCCTGTGTACACATCATCTGGATCAGGGTAGACCTCCCCGGGTTCATCCCAGTCTTCAGACCCACTTGGCTCCTCCAGACATCTCCACTGGGCACAGCATTCACCTGGAACTAAAGTTAGAACAATTAAAGGGGTTATCCAGGAAAAAAACTTTTTTTTTTATATATATATATCAACTGGCTCCAGAAAGTTAAACAGATTTGTAAATTACTTCTATTAAAAAATATTAATCCTTTCAGTACTTATAAGCTTCTGAAGTTAAGTTTGTTCTTTTCTGTCTAAGTGCTCTCTGATGACACCTGTCTCGGGAACCGCCCAGTTTAGAAGCAAATCCCCATAGCAAACCTCTTCTAAACTTCGCGGTTCCTGAGACACGTGTCATCAGAGAGCTCTTAGACAGAAAAGAACAACCTTAACTTCAGAAGCTCATAAGTACTGAAAGGATTAAGATTTTTTAAGTAATTTACAAATCTGTTTAACTTTCTGGAGCCAGTTGATATATATAAAAAAGTTTTTTCCTGGATAACCCCTTTAATGTACAATGAACAATTCTTACAATGATCTGAATATGTCATGTGGAGGGTCTGAGCTGACCTCCCTATCAATAGGCCCCGAAATAAAGGGGTTAAAGGGGTACTCCGGTGGAAAACTTTTTTTTGTTTTTTTAAATCAACCGGTGCCAGAAAGTTAAACAGATTAGTAAATTACTTCTATTAAAAACATCTTAATCCTTCCAGTACTTATTAGCTGCTGAATACTACAGAGGAAATTCTTTTCTTTTTGGAACACAGTGCTCTCTGCTGACATCATGACCACAGTGCTCCCTGCTGACATCTCTGTCCATTTTAGGAACTGTCCAGAGCCGCATAATGTTTGCTATGGGGATTTTCTCCTACTCTGGACAGTTCTTAAAATGGACAGAGATGTCAGCAGAGAGCTCTGTGGTCATGACGTCATCAGAGAGCTCTGTGTTCCAAAAAGAAAATAATTTCCTCTATAGTATTCAGCAGCTAATAAGTACTGGAAGGATAAAGATTTTTTAATAGAAGTCATTTACTAATCTGTTTAACTTTCTGGCACCAGTTGATTTACCCCTTTAAAAAAAACATGGCAGAAATAGCGCCACATCTCTCCATGCGTTGTGTCTGGTACTGCATTGAGCTACTTTGAAGTAAAAGGAGATGAGCAACAATACCAGACACAACCTGTGAACAGGGGTGGCGCTGTATTTTGAAAAAAAAGCAGTCATGTTTTTTTTAACATCTATAACAGTGGTCTTCAACCTGCGGACCTCCAGATGTCGCAAAACTACAACTCCCAGCATGCCCGGACAGCCAACGGCTGTCCGGGCATGCTGGGAGTTGTAGTTTTGCGACATCTGGAGGTCCGCAGGTTGGAGGCCACTGATCTATAAGGTAATAACTCATAAACTATCACTATGTTTTTATCTGCTTCAGTGTTATGTGGGAATTTGCACATAAATGCCCCAATTTAGGAGAATTTGCTAGTCTCACCATACAGTATGTTCTCCCCATTGTAGTGCTGCATCTGTTCTCATATCTGGACCCTGCTATTTAAAGAAGACACGCTGAAATTTATATCCTGCTGGGGGAGGGGAAAAAATGCCCATACTTTCCTATCCCTAATCCCCTGCAGATCCCATTCTGCTCTGTGTGGTCCTCAGATCTTCTTTCTTATATCTGCTTCCAAGACAAGTGCTTGGTGCAGGACCTGTCGGCTTAGCCAATCACTGGCTGATATTGGACACCACAGGAGCCAATGATTCGATGAGCCAGCGGGTTCTTCACCAAGCACTGCTCTCAGAAGGAGGAAAAAGACAGGAGACAGTGGAACCAGACGGAGCTGAACAGGAGCTGCAGGAGACTGGGGCTTGATAAGTATGTCTGTATTTAATTTTTTAACTTTTTCTGCCCCCAACAGGATATTAATTTTAGCGCAACGGGCACTGGGATGGGAACTGAACTACCACCTGCATCAACTAGTTCTCCACTGTTCCTCCGCAATAGGTCCTGACCCCGGGACGGAGGAGCAATGCAGCACAGAAACAGTGGGGCAATATAGTAGGGTCGCTGGTGGCAGTATGTCAGTGGGGGACTGCCTACCTACTACTATACAGAGGGGCATAGAGGAAAGGGGGCCTCTAACTATATGAGGGCATAGAGGGGGCCTATAACTATTTATGGGGGCTGTATGAAGGCCTTCAACTATATATGGGGGCAGTATAGGGGTCTACAACTATATATGGGGGAAGTATAGGGGCCTACAACTGTATATGGGGGCAGTATAGGGGCCTACAACTGTATATGGGGGCCGTATAGGGGTCTACAACTGTATATGGGGGCAGTATAGGGGCCTACAACTGTATATGGGGGCAGTATAGGGGTCTACAACTGTATATGGGGGCAGTATAGGGGCCTACAACTGTATATGGGGGCAGTATAGGGGCCCACAACTGCATATGGGGGCCGTATAGGGGTCTACAACTGTATATGGGGCAGTATAGGGGCCTACAACTGTATATGGGGGCCGTATAGGGGTCTACAACTATATATGGGGGCAGTATAGGGGCCTACAACTGTATATGGGGGCAGTATAGGGGCCTACAACTGTATATGGGGGCAGTATAGGGGTCTACAACTGTATATGGGGGCCGTATAGGGGTCTACAACTGTATATGGGGGCAGTATAGGGGTCTACAACTGTATATGGGGGCAGTATAGGGGTCTACAACTGTATATGGGGGCAGTATAGGGGCCTACAACTGTATATGGGGGCAGTATAGGGGTCTACAACTGTATATGGGGGCCGTATAGGGGTCTACAACTGTATATGGGGCAGTATAGGGGCTTACAACTATATATGGGGGCAGTATAGGGGTCTACAACTGTATATGGGGGCAGTATAGGGGCCTACAACTGTATATGGGGGCAGTATAGGGGCCTACAACTGTATATGGGCGCAGTATAGGGGTCTACAACTATATATGGGGCAGTATAGGAGTCTACAACTGTATATGGGGGCAGTATAGGGGCCTACAACTGTATATGGGGGCAGTATAGGGGTCTACAACTATATATGGGGCAGTATAGGGGTCTACAACTATATATGGGGCAGTATAGGAGTCTACAACTATATATGGGGCCGTATAGGGGCCTTTAACTATATATGGGGGGCAGTATAGGAGTCTACAACTATGTATGGGGGCAGTATAGGGGCCTTTACCTATATATGGGGGCAGTATAGGGGTCTACAACTATATATGGGGGCAGTATGGAGGCCTACAACTATATATGGGGGCAGTATAGGGGTCTACAACTATATATGGGGGCAGTATAGGGGCCTACAACTATATATGGGGGCAGTATAGGGGTCTACAACTATATAAGGGGGCAGTATGGAGGTCTACAACTATATGCGGGGGCAGTATGGAGGCCTACAACTATATACGGGGGCAGTATAGGGGCCTACAACTATATACGGGGGCAGTATAGGGGCCTACAACTATATATGGGGGCAGTATAGGGGCCTACAACTATATACGGGGGCAGTATGGAGGTCTACATCTATGTATGGGGGCAGTATAGGGGCCTACAACTATATAAGGGGGCAGTATGGAGGCCTACAACTATATACGGGGGCAGTATGGAGGCCTACAACTATATATGGGAGCAGTATGGAGGCCTACAACTATATACGGGGGCAGTATGGAGGCCTACATCTATGTATGGGGGCAGTATAGGGGTCTACAACTATATACGGGGGCAGTATGGAGGTCTACATCTACATATGGTGGCCAACAATATATTGGAAAGTCTTCTAGAGGGGCAAAGAGACCCCTCAGACATCTGTCTATGAGCCATCTTACCAGTCACCAGTTGCATTTCGGTGCAGTTGGGGATGAGGGGTTTCTCGGGCTCCGGACACAGGGGGGCACAGTCCATATTCCCGTTCTCACATTTGCAGTGACTCTTGCAGTCTATTTCAAACTCTTGTCCATGGAGAATCTCATTGCCATTGTGGAAGCAGGACTTAGGCTCGTGACGGACTACGAAAAAGTGAGAAAATTGGGTAGAAACAAATTTTAAGTAAGAACAAAGGCCGGTGTAGAGATGAGATATAATCCCTCTGGGGTCGTAGCCATCTGGCAGCCATATTAGTTTGTATGGTCACAAAGCTCCCTCCTTTTTCTCTCTCCTGTGAGAAGACCCTCCGCGTCCATCTTTTTCAGTATATGGAACCTCAGCCCCATTCACGTAACTGCTACAATACCAGATACAGCCCATGGACGAGAGAGGCATCATTTATACAACACCTTTATCCAGGAATAGAAAAACAGAGCTAATTTCTTCCAAAAATAGCGCCACCCCTGTCCTCAGGTTACGTGTGGTATTACAGCTTGGCTTCATTCACTTTTATATCTGAGCTGCAATACCACACACAACCTGAGGACAAGGGTGGCACTGTTACTTGGTGAAATTAGCTCTGTTTTATCCAGTAGTAGACAAACAGAGCTAATTTCTTCCAAAAACAGCACCGCTCCTGTCCTCAGGGTGTATGTGGTATTTTAACTTGGCTCCATTTACTTTAATAACTGAGCTGCAGTACCATACACGACCTGAGGAGGAGAGTGGTGTCATTTCTGGAAGAAAGATAAAGGGATTATCCAGGGAAAAAAACTTTTTTTATATATCAACTGGCTCCAGAAAGTTAAACAGATTTGTAAATTACTTCTATTAAAAAATCTTAATCCTTTCAGTACTTATCAGCTTCTGAAGTTAAGGTTGTTCTTTTCTGCTAAGTGCTCTCTGATGACACGTCTCGGGAAACGCCCAGTTTTGAAGTAAATTCCCATAGCAAACCTCTTCTAAACTGGGCGGTTCCCGAGACACAAGTCATCAGAGATCACTTAGACAGAAAAGAACAACCTTAACTTCAGAAGCTCATAAGTACTGAAAGGATTAAGATTTTTTAATAGAAGTAATTTACAAATCTGTTTAACTTTCTGGAGCCAGTTGATATATAATAAAAAGTTTTTTCCTGGAATACCCCTTTAATGTAAAACTAAGTCTCACATTACCCCTCAGCATGGTGGAACCCCTAAGGAGAAAGTCCCCTCTGCAAAACCCGTAAAATTATCCCTTAGTTCTATGGTCTCCAAACGGATGACCTCCAGCTGTAGCAAAACTACAACTCTCAGCATGCCCGGACAGCCATTGGCTGTCCGGGCATGCTGGGAGTTGTAGTTTTGCAACTCTTGGAGGTACGCAGTTTGCAGACCACTGCCTCAGTGTAAAAGCGACAATTCTTGTTGTTGTCGCCTTCTAGGGACCACCACTAATTCCAGTGCAGTCTGAATCCAGCCTTACTGACAGCAAGCAGAGGTCTTAAAAATGAAGAATTTCAACAGAAAATATATTCCAAAGCAGAATTTTACAGAATTTTAAACCTATTTATATAATAAAAAAAATCTTAACACCTACTTTAAAGTTAAGGGGTTTGTCCAGGAATACATAAACAACGCTAATTTATTACCAAACAGCGCCCCACCTGTCCTCTGGTTGTGTGTGGTATTGCAGCTCAGTTCTATTGAAGTAAATGGAGCCAAGTTGCAATACCAACAAAAAATTAAGCTCACTGACACATGCGACGGTGCTACACGTGCAAAAGGCTTATATGTTGTAAAGTTGCAATACCACACACAACCTGAGGATGGGGTGGCGCTGTTTTGCAAAAAAAAAAATCTACTGTTTTTCTACTCCTGAATAACTCCATCAGGTGCCTACATTGCGGCTTCCACAACTAGTCCCCAATGTGGTAGCAGCAGCATAAAAATTTACCCTCAAGTTGCAGGAAGGTACAAACAAGCTTAAAGGGGTACTCCGGTGGAAAACATTATTATTTTTTTTATTTTTATCAACGGGTGCCAGAAAGTTAAACAGATTTGTAAATTACTCCTATAAAAAAAAATCTTTATCCTTCCAGTATTATTAGCAGCTGTATACTACAGAGGAAATTCTTTTGTTTTTGAATTTTTTTTTGTCTTGTCCACAGTGCTCTCTGCTGACACCTCATGCCCGTATCAGGAACTGTCCAGAGCAGGAGAAAATCCCCATGGCAAACCTATGCTGCTCTGGACAGTTCCTGACACGGACAGAGGTGTCAGCAGAGAGCACTGTGGACAAGACAAAAAAGAAATTCAAAAAGAAAAGAATTTCCTCTGTAGCATACAGCTGCTAACAAGTACTGGAAGGATAAAGATTTTTTTTTATTTTTTGTTTATAGAAGTAATTGGCAAATCTGTTTAACTTTCTGGCACCAGTTAAAGGGGTGCTCCGGTGAAAACCTTTTTTCTTTTAAATCAACTGGTGGCAGAAAGTTAAACATATTTGTAAATTACTTCTATTAACAAATCTTAATCCTTCCAGTACTTATTAGCTGCTGAATGCTACAGAGGAAATTCTTTTCTTTTTGGAATGCTCTCTGATGACATCACGACCACAGTTCTCTCTGCTGATGTTATTATAATAATAACACTTTATTTATTGTTGTCCTTAGTGGGATTTGAACCCAAGTCCCCAGCACTGCAAGGCAGCAGTGATAACCACTGAGCCACCATGCTGCCTTTAGCATACATCTGCTATGCATCTGCTATGCATGGTTGCTAAAATGGACAGAGATGTCAGCAGAGAGCACTGTGCTCGTGATGTCATCAGTGTTCCAAAAAGAAAGGAATTTCGTCTGTAGCATTCAGCAGCTAATAAGTACTGGAAGGATTAAGATTTTTTAATAGAAGTAATTTACAAATATGTTTAACTTTCTGCCACCAGTTGATTTCAAAGAAAAAAGGTTTTCACCGGAGTACCCCTTTAATAAAAAATGAATTTAAAAAAATTAAAAAGCTTTCCACCGGTGTACCCCTTTAATGGTTAAAGTTGGCTGAAGATGACAAACCTAATAAAGGAAAATAATCAAGATAAGAATATGACCAACCCTGGCACACTCCTCGCTGTCCCCTCGGGTCTCCCTTATAGTCGCATACCAAATTTTGTGAAGCATCACACGGTGTGAATCCATCGCACCCAGAGCCGAGGCCTTGGACACATACTGTGCACCCGCAACCACAAGAGTCCAGGGCCGGGGCTGACCCCGGGGGGCACGTGAGGATGTCTGAGCACTTACAGCTTGGCGGACATCCCTGAAAGACAGAAGCAAAAACACATTAGACAGCGGAGGAGATGAGCGTAATGAAGACGTAATGGAGTAGACAGGACAACCTTACCAGCCTCTCCCCTAATGCACATGTCACACATAATAACATCAGGCAGACTTCTATATATGAGCCCATTTCTATGCATTAGCAGAGACGTCTCCAAGGAATCCCGCAGAAAAAGCTGCCACTCTATATAAATGGACATCACCTCCTGCCATTGGCCAACGAGAGGCTTGACTCATAATGTACGGGGTCTGAGGTTTGGTCTATACACCATAGACAAATATAGGATGCCTGGGCTCAGAGATAGCGGCTTATGTGAGACAGGAAGGAAGGATGAGAGTCATATCGAATTTTCAGAAGTTCTCGTTATTTCTGCTATTCCTGACAATTAGCTAAGTACAGGGTGTCCTAACCATAATCTTCAGGAGCACCTGACACCAAAGAGATGTATTTTCCTGCAGCACACCCGCAGGGGAGTTGAGGTATAAAGCAGTGCAAAATAATTTTACTTCCCCTACTCATCACAGTCAGCACCTGACAACAAAGAGATGAATTTTGCTGCAGCACCCCCACAGGGGAAGTGAGGTATTACACAGTGCAAAATCATTGTACTTATTACATTCCATGAGGGACATAGTCAATAACCTGTGTAATTTATGTTACAGTAACATAATATTTGAAAAAAAAATCCATTAGGAACGATCAGCAACATCCCTGATGAAGGAAGCCGAATGCTTTTGAAACACGTTGGATGCTCTTCTGTTCCCACACTTGTTCCGTAGTGACCTTTGAATCAAATTGTTACCTTACAGAGGGAAACGGAACGGTAGAGACGTCGCCAGCCTGGGCTGTCTCCCGTTCTATTCCAAAACATATTGCTTCCGCTTCTGAGGATAATCTATAGAAGAAGAAGATCCTGCAAACCAGAGGCGGTTTAACATCATCATTGCTACCACGACCTGCATCCTTCTTTATTTATGAAGATACCACCCACCACTACTACTTAGCAAGTGACAACATAGTATCACATCCTGGAAGTGTAAGTGCCTTCATGCAAATTCATTATGGGGGAGATTTATCAAAACCTGTGCAGATGACCAGTTGCCCATAGCAACCAATCAGCTCGCTTCTTTCATTTTTATGAAGGCCTGTGAAAAATGAAAGAAGCGATCTGATTGGTTGCTATGGGCAACTGGGCAAGTTTTCCTCTGCACAGGTTTTGATAAATCTCCCCCAATGTTTTTTCGTCATCAACAGAGATGAGCGAATTTACAGTTAATTCGATTCGTCACGAACTTCTCGGCTCGGCAGTTGATGACTTTTTCTGCATAAATTAGTTCAGCTTTCAGGTGCTCCGGTGGGCTGGAAAAGGTGGATACAGTCCTAGGAAAGAGTCTCCTAGGACTGTATCCACCTTTTCCAGCCCACGGGAGCACCGGAAAGCTGAACTAATTTACGCAGGAAAAGTCATCAACTGCCGAGCCGAGAAGTTTGTGACGAATCGAATTTACTGTAAATTCGCTCATCTCTAGTCATCAACACACACATATATATATATATATATATATATATATATATATATATATATATATATATAGTCTCCAATACAGTGGTCCCTCAAGTTACAATATTAATTGGTTCCAGGACGACCATTGTATGTTGAAACCATTGTACGTTGAGATCATAACCTTATGGAAACCAGGTAATTGATTCTGAAGCCACCAAAATGTCATCCAAAAATAGGAAAAAGTGAGGATTAAAGATAAATAAGTAGATAACTAATATAGATAAAGCAGATCCTTACATTTAAAAGTAAGAAAGAGCTGTAAATCACTGTCTGTCAGTGTTTCCCAACCAGGGTGCCTCCAGCTGTTGCAAAACTACAACTCCCAGCATGCCCGGACAGCCAAAGGCTGTCCGGGCATGCTGAGAGTTGTAGTTTTGCAACAGCTGGAGGCACCTTGGTTGGGAAATGCTGGTCAATGTAGAGGACAGGAGCTTCTTCAGGGTCCTGTACAGTACACAGTGTCCTAAAAAAGTAACATGGAGCCGCCCTCACCTGGTGTCCAAAGGAGCAGCTAACCGTGGTACAGGTAAAGAGTACAGAACATGTAGTACCCCCCTGTACTGTAGGGGGCGCTACCAGACACCAGTCAGTGCATGCACTTCAGTAATACAGGTGTTTTACAAGTAAAATGCCCATTCTGATTGGTCGGTTCTTCCGGCCATTGACACGTTTCACAGATCTGGACTGTCCGTACATTGTATGTTGAGTCTGGTTTCAAGTTACAATGGTCCAGAAAAGACCATTGTATGTTGAAACTATTATATGTTGAGGCCATTGTAAGTTGAGGGATCACTGTATATACTTCAATAGCTTTGTTCCAAGTCCCAGGAAGCGCAAGGTATTTTTCACATATAACATATTATTTTCGCCACATTTTTTAACTTGTGTTTGTTTAAAAATATGTGAATTTTTAGTTTTACTCCCTTTTTTTTTCCATTTACCATATAAAAATCCTGTTTGCAGAACTGTCGCAGGACTGCTGTGCCGGTCCAGGTATGCTGGGACTTCTAGTTTTGCAACTTCTGGACGTCCACAGCTTGGAGACCACTGCGCTACATGACCAATTAACATGGGGCTACATTGGCCAGTGAGTTATGGCCCCAAATCCCCATGTCTAGCTGCCTGCATTGCAACTATCAAAGTAAATGTGGTTGCAGGTTGACAGCGTGGGTCACGTGACCACATTCACTTTGTGGCTCCGATGCTGTAAAACCCAACTGTAAAGTCTAATTATATGTTACATACTGCGTATATAGAACTATTTCCGAATAGAGAATTTTCTTGGTTTATTTATACACAACCACAAAGGATAAAGCATTAAAAAGGGAAAGTGCAACCTCCCTGCTATAAAGGTCATGGGAAATCTGCTATATACAGATAGAAGGCAGTCACATGTGCCCACAACATGTGCCCACAACAGTACACTGGCCTTCTGCTAGATCAAGGTTTCCCAACTTCTCTCAGCTCTGGGCACAACGACATCCCCCCCTTCATATGCAGTTTGCCCTCCTTGTAGTACCGGTAATTAGTACCCCCCCCCCCCCGATGTAAGACCACCCCCCTGTATGTAGGACCCCCTGTAGTTAGTTTGCCCCCTGTATATAGCTTTCACCTGTAGTTAGCTTGCCTTCTGAAGGTAGCATTCCCCCTTAAATAGCTTTCCCATGTAGTTAGCTTTTCTGCTGTAAGTCACTTTCTCCCTGTAGTTAGCTTGCCCCCTGTAGGTAGATTTCCCCCTGTAGTTAGCTTCTCCCCTTTAGATAGCTTCCCTTCTGTAGTTAATTTACCCCTGTAGGTAGCCTACCCCTGTAGTTAGTGTGCCCCCCTGTAAATAGCTTTCCCATGTAGGTAGTTTTTCTTCTGTAAGTCACTTTCTCCCTGTAGTTAGCTTGCCCCCTGTAGGTAGATTTCCCCCTGTAGTTAACTTCTCCCCTTTAGATAGCTTCCCTTCTGTAGTTAACTTACCCCTGTAGGTAGCTTTCCATATGTTGATGATTTCCCCCTTAGGTAGCTTCCCCTTGTAGGTAGCTTTCCTCCTGTAAGAAGCCTTCCCACTGTAGGTAGCTTTCCCCTGTATGTATCTTTCCCCCGATAGTTAGCTTTTCCCCTGTAGATAGCTTTCTTTCACTTCACAACCTTATCACTTGTTGGTATCTTTCTGCCGATAGTTAGCTTTCCTCCTGTAAGCAGCTTGCCCCTGTAGATAGCTTTCCCTTTTAGGGATCTTTCCCCCGATAGTTAGCTTTTCCCCTGTAGATAGCTTTCTTTCTGTAGGAAGGACTCTCTTTCCCCCAATTAAAAGGGAAAAAAAACACATACAATTCTCAAAAAAATAAAGGGAACACTAAGATAACACCTCCTAGATCTGAATGAATGAACAAATCGTATGAAATACTTTCGTCTTTACATAGTTGAATGTGCTGACAACAAAATCACACAAAAATTATCAATGGAAATCAAATGTATCAACCCATGGAGGTCTGGATATGGAGTCACACTCAAAATCACAGTGGAAAACCGCACTACAGGCTGATCCAACTTTATGTAATGTCCTTAAAACAAGTCCCAATGAGGCTCAGTAGTGTGTGTGGCCTCCACGTGCCCGTATGACCTCCCTACAATGCCTGGGCATGCTCCTGATGAGGTGGCAGATGGTCTCCTGAGGGATGTCCTCACAGACCTGGACTAAAGCATACGCCAACTCCTGGACAGTCTGTGGTGCAACGTGGCATTGATGGAGGGAGCGAGACATGATGTCCCAGATGTGCTCAATCAGATTCAGGTCTGGGGAACGAGCGGCCAGTCCATAGCATCAATGCCTTCCTCTTGCAGGAACTGTTGACACACTCCAGCCACATGAGGTCTAGCATTGTCTTGCATTAGGAGGAACCCAGGGCCAACCGCACCAGCAAATGGTCTCACAAGGTGTCTGTGGATCTCATCTCGGCACCTAATGGCAGTCAGGCTACCTCTGCAAAGCACATGGAGGGCAGTGCGGCCCCCCAAAGAAATGCCACCCCACACCATTACTGATCCACCGCCAAACCAGTCATGCTGGAGGATGTTGCAGGCAGAAGAACGTTATCCAAGGTGTCTCCAGACTCTGTCACATCTGTCACATGTGCTCAGTGTGAACCTGCTTTTATCTGTGAAGAGCACAGGGCGCCAGTGGCGAATTTGCCAATCTTGGTGTTCTCTGGCAAATGCCAAACGTCCTGCACGGTGTTGGGCTTTAAGCACACCCCCCTACCTGTGGATGTCAGGCCCTCATACCACCCTCATGGAGTCTATTTCTGACTGTTTGAGTGGACACATGCACATTTGTGGCCTGCTGGAGGTAATTTTTCAGGGCTCTGGCAGTGCTCCTCCTGCTCCTCCTTGCACAAAAGCAGAGGTAGCAGTCCTGCTGCTGGGTTTTTGCTCTCCTACGGCCTCCTCCATGTCCCCTAATGTACTGGCCTGTGTTCTGGTAGCGCCTCCATGCTCTGGACACTACACTGACAGACACAGCAAACCTTCTTGCCACAGCTCGCATTGATGTGCCATCCTGGATGAGCTGCACTACCTGAGCCACTTGTGTGGGTTGTAGACTCCGTCTCATGCTACCACTAGAGTGAAAGCACCACCAGCATTCAAAAACATCGGCCAGGAAGCATAGGAACTGAGAAGTGGTCTGTGGTCACCACCTGCAGAACCACTTCTTTATTGGGGGTGTCTTGCGAATTGCCTATAATTTCCACCTGTTGTCTGTTCCATTTGCACAACAGCATGTGAAATTGATTGTCAATCAGTGTTCCTTCCTGAGTGGACAGTGGGATTTCACAAAAGTGTGATTGACTTGGAGTTACATTGTGTTGTTTAAGAGTTCCCTTTATTTTTTTGAGCAGTGACTTACCTTTTGTTTCCACGCAGTCATCTGCCACTAGAGACCACATGACGCTTCTCTACCTACAGGCCGTGCACAATGACAGCACTGTGTGCGTCCCAAAGGAAGGGAAGTTTCCGGCCACTAGTGGCCACAGGCAGCATTACTACACCCCCAATAAAGAAGTGGTTCTGCAGGTGGTGACCACAGACCACTTCTCAGTTCCTATACTTCCTGGCTGATGTTTTGGTCTCTTTTGAATGCTGGCGGTGCTTTCACTCTAGTGGTAGCATGAGATGGAGTCTACAACCCACACAAGTGGCTCAGGTAGTGCAGCTCATCCAGGATAGCACATCAATGCGAGTTGTGGCGAGAAGGTTTGCTGTGTCTGTCAGCGTAGTGTCCAGAGCATGGAGGCACCACCAGGAGACAGGCCAGTACATCAGGAGATGTGGATGAGGCCATAGGAGGGAAACAACCCAGCAGCAGGACCGCTACCTCCGCCTTTGTGCTAGTAGGAGCAGGAGGAGCACTGCCAGAGCCCTGCAAAATGATCTCCAGCAGGCCACAAATGTGCATGTGTCCACTCAAACGGTCAGACTCCATGAGGGTGGTATGAGGGCCCGACATCCACAGGTGGGGGTTGATCTTTCTGCCCAACACTGTGTAGGGCATTTGGCATTTGCCAGAGAACACCAAGATTACCAAATTCGCCACTGGCGCCCTATGCTCTTCACAGATGAAAGCAGGTTCACACTGAGCACATGTGACAGACGTGACAGAATCTGGAGACGCCGTGGACAACGTTCTGCTGCCTGCAACATTCTCCAGCATGACCGGTTTGGCGGTGGGTCAGTAATGGTGTGGGGTGGCATTTCTTTGGGGGGCTGCATAGCCCTCCATGTGCTTGCTAGAGGTAGCCTGACTGCCATTAGGTGCCGAGATGAGATCCTCAGACCCCTTGTGAGACCATATGCTGGTGCGGTTGGCCCTGGGTTCCTCCTAATGCAAGACAATGCTAGACCTCATGTGGCTGGAGTGTGTCAGCAGTTCCTGCAAGAGGAAGGCATTGATGCTATGGACTGGCCCACCTGTTCCCCAGACCAGTAAAGCCTCCGTTTAACGATTACTGGTTGTGGACTCTTATTTCACTACTTGCAACTGGGATAGCGGAGAATCAAGGCGTGTGGTGTTCCGGAACTCTAAAACCACACTGGCGTCACGAACACGAGGGGTTAATACCATCTTGCCCCCGGGGTCAATACCATCTGACCCCACCACGCACACCACTACTCCTGTGGTCCCGCCATACACCGGTGGGCCACCACATATATATATAGTCATGACCGTAAATGATGGCACCCCTGAAATTTCTCTAGAAAATGAAGTATTTCTCAAAGAAAAGGATTGCAGTAACACATGTTTATTCCCTTTGTGTGTATTGGAACTAAACCAACTGGACCACTCTTCCTTTGCAAACTGCTCCAGGTCTCTTATTGGAAGGCGCCTTTTCCCAACAGCAATTTTAAGATCTCTCCACAGGTGATCAATGGGATTTAGATCTGGACTCATTGCTGCCCCTTCAGAACTCTCCAGCGCTTTGTTGCCATCCATTTCTGGGGGCTTTTTGACATTGGGGTCATTGTCCTGCTGGAAGACCCAAGATCTCGGACACAAACCCAGCTTTCTGACACTGGGCTGTACAGTGCGACCCAAAATCCATTTGTAATCCTCAGATTTCATGATGCCTTGTACACATTCAAGGCCCCCAGTGCCAGAGGCAGCAAAACAACCCAAAACATCACTGACCTCCACCATATTTCACTGTAGGTTCTGTGTTCTTCTCTTTGTAGGCCTCATTCCGTTTTCGGTAAACAGTAGAATGATGTGCTTTTCCAAAAAGCTCTATCTTGGTCTCATCTGTCCACAAGACATTTTCCCAGAAGGATTTTATCTTACTCAAGTTCATTTTGGCAAAATGTAGTCTTGCTTGTTTATGTCTCTGTGTCAGCAGTGGGGATCTCCTGGGTCTCCTGCCATAGCGTTTCATTTAAATGTTGACGGATAGTTCGCGCTGGCACTGATGCTCTCTGAGCCTCCAGGACAGCTTGAATATCGATGGAACTTGTTTGGGGCTGCTTATCCACCAACCGGACTATCCTGCATTGACACCTTTCATCAATTTTTCTCTTCCATCCACGCCCAGGGAGATTAGCTACAGCGCCATGGGTTACAAACTTCTTGATAATGTTGCGCACTGTGGACAAAGGCAAATCTAGATCTCTGGAGATGGACTTGTAACCTTGAGATTGTTGATATTTTTCCACAATTTCTGTTCTCCAGTCCTCAGACAGTTCTCTTCTCCTCTTTCTGTTGTCCATGCTTAGCGTGGCACACACAGACACACAATGCAAAGACTAAGTGAACTTCTCTCCTTTTTATCTGCTTTCAGGTGTGATTTTTATATTGCCCACACCTGTTACATGCCCCAGGCGAGTTTAAAAGAGCATCACATGCTTGAAACAATCTTATTTTTCCACAATTTTGAAAGGGTGCCAATAATTTTGTCCAGCCCATTTTTGGAGTTTGGTGACATTATGTCCAATTTGCTTTTTTTCCTCCCTTTTTGGTTTAGTTCCAATACACACAAAGGGAATAAACATGTGTATAGCAAAACATGTGTTACTGCAATCCTTTTCTGTGAGAAATACTTCATTTTCTTGAAAAATTTCAGGGGTGCCAACATTTACGGCCATGACTGATATATATATATATAGTATCCAATAAAGGCGACTGCACACCAAATTAACAAAGAAGAGAGTAGCTTTAATCCAGCAATACAAAGGGGCAATGTTTCTGTGGACTCACACCACCACAATATGTATATATATATATATATATATATATATATATATATATATATATTAATGGGGGAGATTCCTCAAAATCTGTGCAGAGGAAAAGTTGCTGAGTTGCCCATAGCAACCAATCCGATCGCTGCTTTCAGTTTTTCAGAGGCCTTTTCAAAAAGGAAAGAAGTGATCTGATTGGTTGCTATGGGCAACTGGTCAACTTTTCCTCTGCACAGGTTTTGATGAATCTCCTCCATAGTTGTCCGGAGGAAAAGTTGCTGAGTTGCCCATAACAACCAATCAGATCGCTTCTTTCCTTTTTGAAAAGGCCTCTGAAAAACTGAAAGCAGCGATCGGATTGGTTGCTATGGGCAACTCAGCAGCTTTTCCTCTGCACAAATTTTGATAAATCTTCCCCATTGTGCCTGACATACATATCACTTCTGTAGGTTGCCAAAGCAAATAGACTTGAGCAAGAATAGAGATCTTCTCCTGCAGCTACTGTTGAGCAAGAGTTTGGCTCAGGCCAGCGCAGACTTGTTTGGCAGTGTAGGGGTTAATCCTAATCACCCCTCCCTAACGACAGACAGGGAGGGTTATAAGGGTGATGAGACTATTTGTTCGTGGGTGAAGATTTGCGTTGGGTTCAAGGTAAAATGGTGCAGGGGCTGATCCTAGTGGGGGCATTGTTGGGGCACAGCCGGCCGCTAGCCCTGACTGATCTACACGAGCTGAGACATTGGCTGGTGCCCTGAGTATATCTGAAGATAGGGGGCGCCCAACACAGAGAGCAGAGGGGATTATTAGTATATAGAGGGGTGCATGTTGTGTGTGTCTGTATATAGCAAAAAAAAAAAAATAGCCAGCACAACTACCGAATACACGGGTGCACGCTGCTGTGGCAAATGCAGAGTATATAAAAAAATAAAAGGTTGTAGCAGCACTCTTGGTCAAAAAATGGAGGCTCTAAGCACAGTTTTTGATCAAAATTGTGTATTAGGTAGTTGTGCTGGCTATTTTTCTTGTTTTGTTACTATGCAAGTTAGGGGGAGCGGCACCCTCTTTAGCCGTGTACCCCACCCTTTTCACAGGAGGTTTCTTAAATTGATGTGGATCCTGCATGATGCCCAGCAGAGGTGAGTAGAATAAGTGTGTTAGGGTCCTATCCGAAGTGAGGCCACCTCCGTGTGGCGAATGGGGGACACAACTTGATCAAAAAATGCGCTAAGAGACTCCATTTTTTTTTTTGACCAAGAGTGCTGCTGCAACCTTCTTTTTTGTATGTGTGTAAATATATAATATATATATATGTGTGTGTGTGTGTTCATGTTGTGTCTGTGTGCACGTATACGTGTATGTATATAATATATATATATATATATATATATATATGTGTGTGTATGTCCTGTGTGAGTATACAGAAGGGTATATAGATTGCTGCATGTCGTGTGTGTGTGTGTGTGTGCATGTATATAGAGTGCACATCCCGTGTGTGTGTATGTAGATAAATATATATATAATATATTACACATCCTGTGTGTTTAGATATATAGAGGGGGACACATCCTGTGTGTGTGTGTGTGTGTATATGTATGTGTATATATATATATATATATATATATATATATATATATATATATATATATATATATATATATATATATATATATATATATATATTATTATAGAGGAGTGCACATCGTGTGTGTGTATGTATATAGATAAATATATATATATAATATTACACATCTCGTGTGTGTGTGTGTGTGTGTGTATATATATATATATATATATATATATATATATATATATATATATATATATATATATTACACATCCTGAGTGTTTAGATATATAGAGGGGGGGGGGGGGACACATCCTGTGTGTGTGTATATATATGTGTGTGTATATATATATATATATATATATATATATATATATATATATATATATATATATATATATATATATATATATATATATATATATATATTCCTGTGTGTGTATATATGGTGCATGTACTTTGTGTACATAGACCAGTGTTTCCCAACCAGGGTGCCTACAGCTGTTGCAAAACTACAACTCCCAGCATGTCCGGACAGAGGCCTCCTGGTTGTGACCTAGAGCGGTGTATGTAGAAGGATGTATGCCCTGTCAGTATACAGGGCGGAGGAGTGTATACAGAGGGACATTGCAGGGTGATCCCTCATATCTCCAGAGCTGTATTGTAGGAGGAGAGAGCTGGAGGGAGGGATGGAGGAGACAGAGGGAGGGATGAGGGGGGAGATGGAGAGAGGGGAGGGATAAAGGGGGAGGCAGCAGGGACGGTCTGGACTTGGTGACCCCCAGTGTTCTGCGGTTTGGGGACAAGGTCTTATCACGTGTTTGGGACCCTGTCCTCCCTGTGGTGAGTGCCCCCTTTCCTCTGTGTGCCCAGGCCCTGTTGTGTGCCCCCTGCCACCCTCCTCCCTGCTGTCACTGCCCCTCAGCTCTGCTGCACACAGCCCCTGCCCTTGTCCCCCAGGCTCCTGTAGATGTGACCCGCTGGTGTCTGGCAGGGTCTCCCCCGCCCTGTGACTTCATGTCTTCTCCAGTGCATGGTGTCTCCCATCCACCCCTCCATCTTCCCTCCCTTTTCGCCATCCCCTCCAAATTCACTTGTCTGTCTGTTCTATAAAGGGTTAACCACCAGAACAGCCCAGTGGTGAAATCCCAAATATCCCTGTGAGCCAGTGGGCCCGATACCTACAATGCTGGGCTGGGACCACCCGGATCTGTTATAAATGGCATTATTGGCTTCGCATCCCCCCTCTATAAGAATGCACGGTGATCGTATGGAGTTGTTATACCCTGGCATGGCACTGGTTAACCTCTTGAGCTCTGGGAGGGGCTGGTTCCTTGCAGAAACCCATAGTGACACTATGGCGTTACTTTAGAAGTACCTTATTGCAGCTGACAACCAACTATCTGGGCATGGACATTGCTAATTTGGTGCTATGTCTTTAAGTTATCCTTAGAGGACCCTCAATAGTCTTGGTTACCCTCTCTGTATTAGGAAGGACGCTGTATATGGGGATATAACCCATCCAGCACTATGCAAAGTGTATTGGTGATCAATTAACTCCTTAAGTCCAAGAAAAAGGGATCTGTAAAGGAAATTCCTTGACGGATCTAGCACTGACATGACTCGTAATGTTAATGAAATTAATGTTAAGTAGTGTTTCCTAATCAGTGTGCCTCCAGCTGTTGCAAAACTACAACCGCCAGCAAGCCCGGACAGCTGTCCGGGCTTGCTGGGGGTTGTAGTTTTGCAACAGCTGGAGGTACACTGGTTAAGAAACACTGGCCAATAGTCCTACAGGGTGTCTGGGCATTCTGGTGGTTGGTTTTGCAACAGCTGGAGGCACACTCATTAGGAAACATTGCTCTAGAGCCCTACAGGGTTACAGCAAGAGTCCTATAGGGTGTCTGGGCATTCTGGGGGTTGTAGTTTTGAAACAGCTGGAGGCACACTCATTAGGAAACATTGCTCTAGAGCCCTACAGGGTTACAGCAAGAGTCCTATAGGGTGTCTGGGCATTCTGGGGGTTGTAGTTTTGCAACAGCCGGAGGCACACTGGTTGGGAAATGCTGCCCAAGAGTCCTACAGGGTGTGTGGGCATTCTGGGGGTTGGTTTTGCAACAGCTGGAGGCACACTCTTTAGGTAACATTGCTCTAGAGCCCTACAGGGTTACAGCAAGAGACTTACAGGGTGTCCAGGCATTCTGGGGGGTTGTAGTTTTGCAACAGCTGGAGGCACACTGATTGGGAAACACTGCCCGAGAGTCCTACAGGGTGTGTGGGCATTCTGGGGGTTGATTTTGAAACAGCTGGAGGCACACTCTCTAGGGAACATTGCTCTAGAGTCCTACAGGGTTACAGCAAGATTCCTATAGGGTGTCCAGGCATTCTGGGGGTTGTAGTTTTGCAACAGCTGGAGGCACACTGGTTGGGAAACATTGCTCTAGAGCCCTACAGGGTTACAGCAAGAGTCCTATAGGGTGTCCAGGCATTCAGCTGTTTCAAAACTACAACCCCCAGAATGCCTGGACATTGCTTTAGAGCCCTACAGGGTTACAGCAAGAGTCCTACAAGGTGTCTGTGCATTCTGGGGGTTGTAGTTTTGGAACAGCTGGAGGCACACTGGTTGGGAAACACTGCCAAAGAGTCCTACAGAGTGTCTGGGGGTTGGTTTTGCAACAGCTGGAGGCACACTTGTTAGGAAACATTGCTCTAGAGCCCTACATGGTTACAGCAAGAGTCCTACAGGGTGTCTGGGCATTCTGGGGGTTGTAGTTTTTGCAACAGTTTGAGGCATACTTGTTGGGGAAACACTGCTCTATAGCCCTTCAGGGTCACAGCAAGGCAGTGAAGTCTAGTAGTAGCCCACTATCTAATTTCTTTGGGGGTACTATCTAGTTGTGTTGCTATCTAGTAACATGCAAGGTGGGAGGACTAGTCTGTCATCTATAGTTATCTATTCTATCATAGCGGTGGAATGTCCAGATGTCCCACAGGCTTTGCTGTTACCCATTGGTTTTTATCACCTCCTGGAAGGGAACAAGTTGTGGTACCAAATTTAGCCTGAGCGCCCGTACTGCTGCTCAGATGTTAGGACTTCACAGGATGTTTTGTATTGTCCGTTGTCATCCACATGGTGACCGCCGTGTGTTTGTGTTCATGGAAATATTTCTGAACATAGTTGTGTGGTGCAGCGCAGGGCAGATGTTGTTACCCTAGGGGTAGATGGCATTAACCCCTTGTATTCATGACGCCAGGGCGTGGTTTAGCCTATAACCACCCGAAGGAATACCGCTGGATCCTGGGCTAGGCACTGGGGGCAATAAAGACTGACGCCAAGTTACGGACAACGATAGCTTTACTGAGGGTAAACAGATGGAAAAGTCTATACAGGTCAGCCAGGGCCCAAGGATGTGACGCAGAGACCTTAAGGGCTTGCTGGGACTTGTAGTAGGACTGGACAATTGAATGCAGACCACGCTGACTTGACAGATGACAGGGACTGACTTGACTCATAAAGCTGTGACTTTATCTTACATGACTTGATGGCGGCTGCAGGACTGGACTTTGAGGTCTCTAACACTCTGGACACACACACTAGACAAGACTGCACTGGACCTCAGCAGAGGAGAGAGAGAAGATCCACCCAGGGCTTATATGGGGGAGACTAGCAGGGAGCCCATAGGTCACTCTTGGGGTCACGTGGTCTCTGGTACCTCCTGGGTAACAATCACATGACATATCACATGGTATAACTCTTAAAGCAACATTACATTTTATAACACTTCACACGGTAAAACATATTTACAATGGGGAAACAAGTGCAGGGGGACATTGGGGACACTAAAAGAGGCTGCCTGACAGGACAGCAGGAGCACAGGGTAACACCTCCCGTACTGGGCCACCACAGTTGTCATTCCTTTTTTCTTTCAGGATGTGAAGTCAGGAAGGAAGCCAGAGGTGCAGGGGAAGAGAGGAACTCATCCAGGCAGGAGACCAGGGAAGAGATCAAGGAATAGTGGAGGGCAGAAGACGGGAACCGTACAAGATAGACACTGGTGCTGGGATCTTGGCAACCGCCCTCGAAAGTTTTGTGAGGTTTCTGGATTTTGGTACCCCTACCTGGGGCATTAGAAATGACTGGTAGATACACTCATGCTGTGGTCAGAGGGGTGCCCTCCTCTCTGGCACAGGAGGCAGATGGGAAGGTGGACCTTGCAAGGGCACAAAGGGAAAGTGGCGTCTTCTGTGGCATCTTACGACAGAAACTGGGTCTTCAGGTGATGGAGCTTCCTCCAAATGAAGATCTACCCAGAGGGCAGCTAATCGGTGACATGGCAGTGGTAATAGCAGATACGGCTTTAATCACCCGCCCATCAAACCCTGCAAGGAGAAAAGAGGTGAGTACTAATGTACCCGTCTGCCGGCGTGGGTATGAATATGTATGTATCCATCTTTGTTTCATAATCGGCCATCTGTTCATTCTTCCTCACTCTCCCCTCTTCTCCATCTTCCCCTCAGACAGAAGGTTTACATAAGTTGTTTGAAGAGTTGAAATTTCGGGTTTGTGAACTCACAGATGAAAGTGCCACACTAGATGCCAGCGACATTCTCTTCACCGGTAAGTGATCGCCGGAGCCTCCTGTAGGTGTTGGTAATTCTTACTTTGCAGATCCCCTGCCACTTACTGATGCTTCCATGTTCTCCTCCATTCTGGGTGACATGTCGACACAACATGTGACCACTTTAGCCAATGACTGTCTGCGGGGCAAGGGGTACTCTGGTGATTAAAGGAGATATCCAGTGCTGAAAAACGTATCCCCTATCCTAAGGATAGGGGATAAGTTTCAGATCGTGGGGGTCCGACCGCTGGGGCCCCCCACCCCAGATTTGCTAAACCCCTCTCCCACCGGGTGGTAAACAGAAGTCAATCACTGGATTGTAAGATTCATCCAAAATCTGCAAAGCTGATTGCCTGCTCCCAATCAAAATGGTTTATGAGGGAAACCTTTAGGCCGGGTTCATGGTGCTGAATCTCCAGACAAAAAAAAAATTCTGCTGGAGATCCTGTGGCGGCTCTAGGACCGCGCAGACTGTATTGCCATCTCCATATATGAACGGATCTTTCCGTGGATGTTCTGAGAAATGCATTGCAGTCCACGTGGTCCTAACGCCGCTCGCTGGTTTTCCGGTGGAAATTCCATCCAGAGATTCCACAATGTGAACACAGCCTTATGGAATCTAAAGGGTGTCGCCATTTGTATCTGTCTTCTCTACTACTCTCTGTAATTTATGATAAAGATGGGTTTGTTTGTAGTCTGTAACCATGGGAACACATAGGAGCTGTGTATACAAAATGGTAGGATTTGTATGCTTCCTTTTTTAGTTTGGTTGTTTTTGAGCAGTAAGAAAAAGTGTGCTAAGTGTATATACCGTACCCCTATTGCTATGTTTCCACACAGCTTATTTCTTTGTGTGTGTGTGTGTGTGGTTTTTTTTCTCTGAAAAGGTTCAAATAAATTCCATGCCATTGCATTTTGGCATTTTTTTTTCCTGTGTTTAATTATTGTTATTTTTTTAATCTTTTAGTTTATATTAGATTTTTTTAAGCATTTGCCTTTTATTTCACTGC
This sequence comes from Hyla sarda, assembly GCF_029499605.1. NCBI lineage: Eukaryota > Metazoa > Chordata > Amphibia > Anura > Hylidae > Hyla > Hyla sarda. Next base: position 162,692,387 of record NC_079197.1, read on the forward strand.
CTTCAGAATGGTATTTTTCAAACACATCTGGGCACATTTATCAAAACCTGTGCCCAGTTGCCCATAGCAACCAATGAGATTGCTGCTTTAATTTTTCAGAGGCCTTTTCAACACGAAAGCAGCAATCTGGTTGCCCTTGGCAACTGGTCAACTTTTCCTCTACATAGGTTTTGATAAATGTCCCCCATATTATTATTTATTATTATTTTTTTTTTCTCTCTCTCTTTGGACTTGGTTTCTTTGCCTCCCATGGAAGTCTAGGGGAGAAAACACAGAGGTTTACAGAAAAAAACGCCGTAGTCTCTGCATGCTGGGATTTTAGTAAACTGTCACTGAGCACAAAAAACAAAAAACAAAAAAAACAAAAAAAAAATAATAAAATAGTTTGGTGTCTCATAATTCCATATTGACTTTAAGCTAACCTCTGGCCTCTGCATTTTTGTGCGGCAAATGTTTTTGTTTGGTGCGATTTTGCTGGACAAAGGTGCAAACTCAGTCTTAAAGGGGTACTCCGCCCTAGCATCTTGTCCCCTCTCATCTTGTCTCAGCTGCAGCACCCCGCTCTTGCTCTGTGTGTAATGACGGGCAATACAGGGGCCGGAGCATCATGACATCACAGCTCCGCCCCCTCGTGACATCATGGCCCTCCCCCTCAATAAAGTCTATGGGAGGGGGCGTGGTGGCCATCATGCCCCCTCCCATAGACTTGCATTAAGGGGGCGGGCCGTGATATCACTAGGGGGTGGAGCCGTGATGTCACGATGCTCCGGCCTCTGTATTGCCCGTCATTACACAGAGTGAGCGTGCTCTGTGCAGTAATGATAGCGGGATGCTGCAGCCGAGATCCCGGGGGTCCCCAGCAGCAGGACCGCGGCGTACTGACATCTTATCCCCTATCCTTTGGATAGGGGATAAGATGCTAGGGGCGGAGTACCCCTTTAAGGCTGCTCTACATGCAGATGGGCTCCCCGTGAGTTTTCTGTGGCTGAATTTCCACAGCCAGCCTGTTTTTTCTGATCCTAGATATCCCGTTTTTAGGGGCAGGGAAGCCAAATCTAAAAGGAGTCTCCTGAAGGGTCATCTCTATTCAGTCATGAGAGAAACCCAGACAAGGTTCAGCTTATGTTTAAAAAAAAAAAAAAGCACCCCTCTTGCCTACAGGCCTTGTCTGGTATTGCCGCACAGATCCGGTCGGTATATGATTTTTATTCTGTTTGTTCATATTGCAGGTACAGAAATCTTTGTGGGTTTGTCCAAGTGGACCAATCTCCGAGGTGCTGAGATAGTAGCCAAAACCTACCAGGTATTACAACCAATGTTCACTAACATCCGTGACTTCCATCCTGTAGCTCTCCAGCTATTGCCACAGGTTCAAGTCTAGTGACTGACTTAAAGCACCTATAGCAGTGTCTCCCTACCAGTGTGCCTCCAGCTGTTGCAGAACTACAACTCCCAGCATGCCCGAACAGCCTTTGGCTGTCCGGCCATGCTGGAAGTTGTAGTTTTGCAAAAGCTAGAGGCACCCTGGTTGTGAAACACTGACCTATAGCCTGGGTAAACCGTTGCGACTTAATATGGAGAGCTTTTATTGAGTCTCCTAATCTGGAGCCACCGTGTTCTCTGTAGATTTTTACAGATTTGACCTAGAACTGAAACTTCTAGGCCAACCATAATGGCAGAAATGTGTTTATACCTCTCAAAATGAATTATGTAATGTATTTTCTCTTCTTAAAGAAGCACTCAGAAATAGATAGATTTAGGGGGAGATTTAGCAAAACCTGTCCAGAAGAAAAGTTGCTGAGTTGCCCCTAGCAACCAATCAGATTGCTTCTTTCATTTTTTTAGAGGCCTTTCCAAAAATGAAAGAAGCGATCTGTCCTCTGGACCGATTTTGATAAATCTCCCTCATAGTGCTTGTATAGTATAGTGCAGCATAGGCTATTATTAGGGTAAGTTCACACTGCGGAATCTCCATTCGTGGAATTCCGCGAGTGATGCCTCAGTCAGCCGGCCGCCGCCGAAAATCCTTCAGCAATAGGACCGCGGGGCACTGCGCCATCACCATTGACGAATTCCGTGTAAAGAATGAACACTTTTTTTCTTTCCGCGGAAAACAATTTCAGCGGCGGAATTGTCCGCTATTTAAACTCCGCAGTGTGAACGGGTCTCGCGGATCTACCTGGCTGGACTCCAGCAGCCTAAACTCCTGAGACTCCTAAGTGGGTTGGTGTCAGTTCACACTATCTGCAGTTCCCAAAATTCCATGAGATAGGACATTTGACCTATAGTAAGAATGTAGGTGTTTTAAAGACTTCAGGCTGTGTCCACATGTTGCGTTTTGTATGGTTTTTATGGTTGTGATTTTCCAAAATTGCTGTAGTAACAGCGTCATCTTCCTGTAATTTTGGGATAATCGTTGCAAATTCCACAGGTAAAGAGCAGCAAAAATGCAACATGTGAACACTGCCTCAGGGGAGGTGTAGAATTGCCAACAGCTGTCCGGGCATGCTGGGAGTTGTAGTTTTTCAACATCTGGAGGTTCACAGGTTGAAGACCACTGTGATAGGCGATGATCTAATTCTGTAGTTCACAAAGTCGGCTTACTCTGACACATGAAGCACTAGGATTTTCTGTGGTTCTGACTGGTGATCACATGACCCAGTTATAATTATAAACCTTTTTAGATGCAGCTGTGCTGGAATTAAACAGATGGCGCTGTAGGACTAGGGAGTGCATAAAAAAAAAAAAAAAATTATAATAATAATGTGGAGTGCTTCTTTAAAGGGGTACTCCACCCCTAGACATCTTATCCCTTATCCAAAGGATAGGGGATAAGATGTCTGATTGCGGGGGTCCCGCCGCTGGGGATGTCCACAATATAGCATGCGGCACCCACCTATTTCTTGTCCAGAAGCGCTGGAGGGTCTGTGTCCCGACCACGGGAACGGAAGTCCGTGACGTCACAACTGCGCCCCCATGTGACGTCACGCCCCGCCCCCTCAATGCAAGTCTATGGGAGGGGGCGTGACGGCATTGCGGGGACCCCCGCGATCAGACATCTTATTCCCTATCCTTTGGATAGGGGATAAGATGTCTAGGGGAGGAGTACCCCTTTAAGCCTGCTGTTGAGGCTCCTAACTACTGTGTAGTGTATACTTGTGGGGGTTCTCGCTATATAAAATGTTTCAGGTATATAGCGTCCTGGTATATAGCATGCATGACTGTTAATAGCGATGCCTTAAATATTCTGAAATCTGTTCTCTACTAGGATTATGCAGTGTCCACTGTGCCGGTTGCGGGAGATTTAAATCTAAAAAGTTTCTGCAGTATGGCCGGCCCTGACACCCTGGTGATCGGCAGTAGTGACACTGCAAAAAGAGCGCTCAAGGTAAGAAACGGCAGTAACCCAATTTATAAGGATTCCCCTACTGTGAGGTCCCATATCTGCAACGTCATCCCTATAAATAATGCAATGTAAATGTGACAGCCGGATGTATATCCTTCATTCTGTCAGATGATGGAGCAGCTGACTGATCACCATTATGAGACGCTGACTGTGCCCGATGACCCTGCCGCCAACTGCATCTATGCCCGGGTGGGGCCCAAATCCAACGTTCTGGTTCATCGCAGTGCAGAAGAATATCCAGATAGTGTTCAGGTGACTATATCCTGCATGTGTAAGCAGCTATCGATGCCTCCTACAAATGTATTCATGGGTCCTACGAAGGGTGTACCTACTATTGGGACAGTCACCATCAAAATTATTTAAGTAACCACTTTAATGTGCGGTAAAACAGATGTTGTCATATTTCATCCTGGGTGGGTATAAGTCTGGTGGTGATGTCGAGCAGAACCTGAAACTAACACTTCACATGAACATAAGTATTCAGACCCTTTGCTATGACACTTGAAGTTTAGCTCTGGCTCCTCCCATTTCTCTTAATCATCTCTGAGATGTTTCTCCACCTTGATTTTGCGTCGCCTGGGGTACATTCAGCTGGTTGGACATAATCTTAAAGACGTGGCCCTGTGTATGTAAGGCATCACAGCTGACAAATGCACATCATAGTAAAACCAAGTGATAATGAGGAAAGAACTGCCTGTAGAGCTCAGACAGGATTGTGTGGAGGCACAGATCTGGAGAAGGGGACAAAAACCTTTCTGCTGAGCTCAAAGTTCCCAAGAGCACAGAGTCCTCCATAATTCTTACATGGAAGAAGTTTGAAATGACCAGGACTTTTCCTAGAAATGGCCACCTCACCAAACTAACCGGTAAGAGAACCAATAATTTAATGGTCATTTGGCTGAGCTCCTATGTGCAGATGGGAGAAACTTCCAGAAGGTCAACCATAACTGCAGCCTCCACCAATCTGGCTTTATGGGCAGAGTGGACTGAAAGAAGACACAAGAAGACTCGTGACTAATAGACTCGTGAGAGCCTCTGAACGAAAAAGCATCTAAAGATCTCTGACTGTGAAAGAGTTTTTAGTCACAACTCTATACTTCGTATCATAGGGGGAAACCAGGCACTGCCAATCACCTGCCCAATACCATCCCTACAGTGATCATGGTGGGGGCAGCATCATGTCTGGAGGAAACCAGGCACTGCCCATCACCTGCCCAATACCATCCCTACAGTGATCATGGTGGGGGCAGCATCATGTCTGGAGGAAACCAGGCACTGCCCATCACATCCCAATACCATCCCTACAGTGATCATGGTGGGGGCAGCATCATGTCTGGAGGAAACCAGGCCCTGCCCATCACCTGCCCAATACCATCCCTACAGTGATCATGGTGGGGGAAGCATCATGTCTGGGGGAAACCAGGCACTGCCCATCACCTGCCCAATACCATCTCTACAGTGATCATGGTGGGGGCAGCATCATGTCTGAAGGAAACCAGGCACTGCCCATCACCTGCCCAATACCATCCCTACAGTGATCATGGTGGGGGAAGCATCATGTCTGGAGGAAACAAGGCACTGCCCACCACCTGCCTAATACCATCCCTACAGTGATCATGGTGGGGGCAGCATCATGTCTGGAGGAAACAAGGCACTGCCCATCACCTGCCCAATACCATCCCTACAGTGATCATGGTGGGGGCAGCATCATGTCTGGAGGAAACCAGGCACTGCCCATCACCTGCCCAATACCATCCCTACAGTGATCATGGTGGGGGCAGCATCATGTCTGGAGGAAACAAGGCACTGCCCATCACCTGCCTAATACCATCCGTGATCATGGTGGGGGCAGCATCATGTCTGGAGGAAACCAGGCACTACCCATCACCTACCCAATACCATCCCTACAGTGATCATGGTGGGGGCAGCATCATGTCTGGAGGAAACAAGGCACTGCCCATCACCTGCCTAATACCATCCGTGATCATGGTGGGGGCAGCATCATGTCTGGAGGAAACCAGGCACTACCCATCACCTGCCCAATACCATCCCTACAGTGATCATGGTGGGGGCAGCATCATGTCTGGAGGAAACAAGGCACTGCCCATCACCTGCCTAATACCATCCCTACAGTGATCATGGTGGGGGCAGCATCATGTCTGGAGGAAACCAGGCACTACCCATCACCTACCCAATACCATCCCTACAGTGATCATGGTGGGGGCAGCATCATGTTTGGCAGTCCCTGGTTTCCCCAATCACCTGCCCAATACCATCCCTACAGTGAAGAATGAATGGCAAAAAAATCCCCTAATCCAGGTGTGTAAACATTGCGGCCTTCTCCCCAAGGGTCTGAATACATAAAAAAAAAAAATAAAAAAAAATGATAGATATATAGATATATAGATATATATATATATATCATATATCTATCATATATATATATCTATCATATATATCTATCATATATCTATCTATCATATATATATATATATCATATATATATATCATATATATATATCATATATATATATATATATATATATATATATCATATATATATATCATATATATATATCATATATCATATATATCATATATCATATATATATATATATATCATATATCATATATATATATATATCATATATCATATATATCATATATATATATATCATATATCATATATATTATAGAGATAGATAGATATACTGTGTGTATATATTTATAAAAAAAAATGTAAATTATATTTACTTTTATTTTTCTTCTCCTATACAGGTCTTTCAGAAGCTGACAGATTATTCACTAGTCCCGGCGTCTTGCACGGAGGTGTCGAAGATCGGAGGCTGCCTGACCGCCTGCTCTATACTGATCAATCGCAAGCTGGAGATCTGAGGCTGTGTCCGCAGCCGCCCTGGTGCTGAGCTGTTAGTATAGAGGCGGCCTCCCTTCTCATATATCGTCATACAGCAGACATATCCGTCTATTGGTTCCATGGTATCATACATCTTACACACAGCCTATAGCACACTGTGTATATACATATCTAGGAACAGGCCGGGGCTGCCTGTGTAGATTTCAGTAGTTATCTGGAATTTTGTCATTTATTATAATTTTTTTTTTTTCCCCCACTTCTTCCTATAGATATGATGATGTAGACCAGTGGTTTGCAAACAGAGAACCTCCAACTGTTGCAAAACTACAACTCCCAGCATGCCCGGACAGCCAACGGCTGTCCGGGCATGCTGGGAGTTGTAGTTTTGCCACAGCTGGAGGTCCACGGTTTGGAGACCATTAATGTAGACCTACCTGGTTGAGATAACCAATTCTGGTTCTGGTGGGCTGTCCGCTCTGCAGTTTCAGCGGCTCCTATAGTTTCATACATAACAAACCAGCAAAAAATTTTACCTATATGTTAACATAAGAGGCCCCTTTTAAATTTTAGGGCTTTGTTTTAGAGGTAAATTTTCAAATTTCTCTCCAAAAAAAATAAAAAAAATTACTGCAAGCCTATTTCAATAGCTGTTGTTATATGGCCACTAGAGGGTGCTCAAGTGCGCCTAGAAAATGCAATATAGTTTATGGTTACATCTGTTGGTATAAAAACAAAAAAATCTGATTAATAGTGCAGGAGCCTTGTTTCAATGACTATTGCTGTAATGTCTGTTATGGCCACTAGATGGTGCTTAAGTGCGCCTAGAAAATGCAATATAGTCTATGGTTACATGAAGAAAATCTGATTAATAGTGCAGGAGTCTATTTCAATGACTGTAGCTGTAATGTCATATGGCGCTCAAGTGTACCTAGAAAAATGTAATATCTCAATCTGGTGGTTTAAAATAAATAAATAAATAAATAATTATAATAAGAAATAAGTTAATAAAAAATTTTAAAAAATTATAATCTGATTAATACTGCAGGCTGTGATAAAGAATGGCCTAGTAAAGTGTCGCCAAACTGTTTTATCCCCATTTCAGATGTTACCTCAATGCGAATACAGTTCTAAGCTCTTGAGGCAATTTTTTTAGGGACCTACTGCCTGACAGCAAATAAAGGGTTATCCAGGATTAGAAAAAAATATATATAAATAAAAAAAAAAAAAAAAAAAAAAAATTATATATATATATATATGTGTGTATGTATATATATATATATATATATATATATATATATATATATATATATATATATATATATATATATATATATATATATATATATATATATATTAATATAAATTTTTTTTTTTTAACAGCACCACGTCTGTCATCAGGTTGTGTATGGTATTACAACTCCGCTCTTATCACATCAATGGAAATTAATTGCAATATCGCACACAAACTGAGGACAAGGGTGGCGCTGTTTCTGGATAACCCCTTTTTAATCTGTCAAATTTACCTTTTTAATCCAAAGGTGAATAAGGGGGGCAAAAACGTGTGAGCACAGATGGCACCTTTTTTCTAGATTTCAGACTGCAATTTTAATCAGTTTTTTTCTATTTAGACCAGTGGTCTTCAAACTTTGGCCCTCCAGATGTTGCAAATCTAAAACAAGCACGCTGGGAGTTGGTTTTTCAACATCTGAAGGGCCACAGTTTGGAGACCACCCATTTTGACCATTGTCCCTCCTATCTCGCTAACACTGTGGTTTATTTAAGGGGAGTGAAAAAAATTGATGCCTGACTGCAGTTTTTATCTGGTGCTAAGTAGAACTTCTTCTAAATCCTCTTGTTTCCCATCATCCACGAGTCTCCGTTTCAAGGTGATTCATCCAGGATTAGGTTAAAAAAAAAAAGCTAATTTCTTTAAAAAATAGCTCCACCCGTGTCTTCAGGTTGTGTGTGGTATTGCAGCTCGATTCCTTTGAAGTGAATTGAGAGAGGTTGTAATACTGCACACATCCTGAGGACAGGGGTGGTGCTGTTTCTGGTAGAAATTGTCTTTCTATTTCTGGATAACCCCTTTTTAAAGGTAATAGCATACAGTGGTGGGCATTTTGTTGGTAGAACAGTAGAGATGCTAATAGTAAGTTCATTGGGTTGAGAATAGTGAATAAAACTGTATAAATTACAGAATGACCATCTGTATTGAGGACTGCAAAATGCTTTTTTTTACGGTACTTATTAGGCCTTAAAAAAAAAAAATTGTCTGTAAGGGTGTTGCTATTCTTTGCAGTACCTAGTTTGATGGCATTCAACAATCACTTCTCTACAGCTATTGGGAGAACTACAACCCTCAGCATGCTGTGACTAAAATTTGTCAGGTAATCCTGAAGTTGTAGTTCGGCAAACATCAGAGCCAAAGGTTAAAGAGGTACTCCACTGGAATTTTTTATTTTTAAACTGGTGCCAGAAAGTTATACAGATTTGTAAATTACTTCTATTAAATAATCTTTATCCTTGCAGTACTTATCAGCTGCTGTTATGATCCCACAGGAAGTTCTTTTCTTTTTGAATTTCCTTTCTGTCTGACCACAGTGCTCTCTGCTGACACCTCTGTCGATGTCAGGAACTGTCCGGAGCAGGAGGAAATCCCCATAGCAAACCTATCCTGCTCCTGACAGTTCCTGATAGGGACAGAGGTGTCAGCAGAGAGCACTGTGGTCAGACTGGAAAGAAATCCAAATAGAACTTCCTGTGGATCATAGAGCAGCCGATAAGTACTGGAAGGATTAATAATTTTTAATAGAAGTAACTTACAAATTTGTTTCACTTTCTGGCACCAGTTGATTTAAAAAAAAAAATAATAATTCCAGTGGAGTACCCCTTTTAATGAGTGCTGCTCTATAGTAATGCACAACAAGAAGGGGTCAGCCACTTCACCCCCAGGGGGCGACACACAACTATTTCTACTTTTGTGCTGTATAGTAAGTCTACCGTCTCCCTTGTCACGGTTTGTCACATCTTTTTGAATGTAACCATCATGATTGTCAGTGGGCACATCCTGGCTGTTGTGGCCGGCGGTATTCCAACATTGCCTTTTGGTGCTATTTTTGTTTCAATGGAGGGGGGGGGGGTCTTTGTTTATCTCGTTAAATGCAATTTCTGTCCCCGTTTTTACTATCTGTTCTCTCGGAGCATTGGAGAATCTGTAAGGTACAGTAGATCACCCCCTGTTCTGTCTCATCTATTATATGCTGGAAACTAGTTTTTTGTTTGTTGTTTTTTTTAACCCTTTTTTTGAATTTATAAATAAACTGCTTCAAGACAACAGGACCGGTCTGATTAATTTGCTCTAACAATGGATAAAATAAGCCACTTTACTTGTATCCTGTGTTATACTCCAGAGCTGTACTCACTATTCTGCTGGTGGGGTCACTGTGTACATACATTACTTATCCTGTACTGATCCTGAGTTATATCCTGTATTATACTCCAGAGCTGTACTCACTATTCTGCTGGTGGGGTCACTGTGTACATACATTACATTACTTATCCTGTACTGATCCTGAGTTATATCCTGTATTATAGTCCAGAGCTGTACTCACTATTCTGCTGGTGGGGTCACTGTGTACATACATTACTTATCCTGTACTGATCCTGAGTTATATCCTGTATTATACTCCAGAGCTGTACTCACTATTCTGCTGGTGGGGTCACTGTGTACATACATTACATTACTTATCCTGTACTGATCCTGAGTTATATCCTGTATTATAGTCCAGAGCTGTACTCACTATTCTGCTGGTGAGGTCACTGTGTACATACATTACATTACTTATCCTGTACTGATCCTGAGTTATATCCTGTATTATAGTCCAGAGCTGTACTCACTATTCTGCTGGTGGGGTCACTGTGTACATACATTACTTATCCTGTACTGATCCTGAGTTATATCCTGTATTATACTCCAGAGCTGTACTCACTAATCTGCTGGTGATGGCATTTTCTCCTACTATGGACAGAGATGTCAGCAGAAAGCACTGTGGTCATGATGTCAGCAGCGAGCTGTGTTCCAAAAAGAAAAGAATTTCCTCTGTAGTATTCAGCAGCTAATAGGTACTGGAAGGATTAAGATTTTTTAATAGAAGTAATTTACCAATCTGTTTAACTTTCTGGCACCAGTTGATTTAAAAAAAAATAAATCCACCGGAGTACCCCTTTAAAATAAAAAAAAATCGTGCTCCGATGATTATGGGGAAATTCTATACATTTGGTGCATCTGCTGTGTTCCTCCTCACCCTTCCATTTTAATGTCACATGATGTTTGCATATATTGTATCATAATTCCTGGAAGGTTTTCGTAAAGGATCTCTTATGATCTCCAGCTCCACGTAAGATACTTCTGTGTCCTGGAAAATTTAAGCATTAAAAAAAAAAATTTTTTAAACAAAAAAAACATCCCATGAATATCAGTGTGCAATTCCCTACATCTCCAGCAGAGGGGGGCATTGCAGCTGCTGATACTCACTGTGTCTGATTTCGGATTGCTTAGGTCAGAGCTGATGTTTTCCGTGAGGGGGAAGTTGTCCGATCTGTTGCTGTCTGTAATGCAAATGTAAGAATTTAGGATGATGCCGATACGCAAAGGGGGAGATTTATTAAAATCTTAAAAAATATTTTGAGTTGCCCATAGCAACCAATCAGATCGCTTCTTTCCTTTTTCAGAGGCCTTTTAACAAATGAAAGAAGCGATCTGATTGGTTGCTATGGGCAAGGTTCTATCTCCCCATTTATCTCTATCTGCTTTCAGAATTCTAATGGTTGCTATTGGAAACTGTCAGCACCTGTCGGTTACAGACATGTGACCAACTGTCATTTACGTTCCCACAATGCATTGCTCTCTGATAAAGGGAAACCATCAGAATTTAGCTTCAGCCAGGACCCGTAATGAAGATTTATCAGAACCTCTGCGGAGCTACGGTGGAGCAGTTGCCGATAGAAACAGACCAGATTAAAATTTTAGTTTGTCAGAGGCCTTTTTAAAAATGAAAGTGAAAGCTGGAATCAGGTTGCTATGGGCAACTACTCTACTTTTTGTTCTGCACAAGTTTTGATCCATTTTCCCCATATGTATCTACAAAGTAAACCCCTACATTATAATAAAACCTCATACCTTTGTGATGTTGATGGCGAGAGGATGGTCTTCTAGAAAAAAAAAGACCAAAAAAATTGTTAATGAGGGTAACCAGGAAAAGAAAAACAAAGCAAATTTCTTACAGCGCCACACCTGTTCTCAGGTTGTGTGTGGTATTACAACTTGGCTCTGTTCACTTCAATGGAACTAAGTTGGATACCACACAGCTCTGTTTTTGAATTCTGTACGAATTTGAAATGTCTGAATATGTTTCTTTTCCATTAGGCTATTTTGGCGCTTTCTTTGACCCCCCCCCCCAAAAAAAAAAGAAGCCACAAAAAAACTGCCCTGTCATTTTGCATACCACACCCAAGATGAGGTTTGGAGGTTTTTGTGGGCTTTGTTTTTCCCCAAATAGTAGTTTTTTTCTCTCATGACAAGTCCTGTGATACTTTTATCATGTGACTCAATGATTTCTATTAAAGAACTTTGGAAGGAAAAATGCCAATGCTAAACGCACAGGACGTTTTTTCATGGTGTTTTTATTTTTATTTATTTTTTGGTTCCTATAGGCTCCTATGGAAGAAAAATGTCACGATTTCTTTAACTCCTTAACCCCTTAAGGACTGAGCTCTTTTTCACCTTAAGGACTCGGCCATTTTTTGCAAATCTGACCACTGTCACTTTAAACATTAATAACTCTAGAATGCTTTTAGTTATCATTCTGATTCCGAGATTGTTTTTTCGTGACATATTCTACTTTAACGTAGTGGTAAAATTTTTTGGTAACTTGCATCCTTTCTTGGTGAAAAATCCCAAAATTTGATGAAAAATTTGAAAATTTAGCATTTTTCTAACTTTGAAGCTCTCTGCTTGTAAGGAAAATGGATATTCCAAATACATTTTTATTATTCACATATACAATATGTCCACTTTATGTTTGCATCATAAAATTTATGAGTTTTTACTTTTGGAAGACACCAGAGGGCTTCAAAGTTCCGCAGCAATTTTCCAATTTTTCACAAAATTTTGAAACTCGCTTTTTTTCAGGGACCAGTTCAGGTTTGAAGTGGATTTGAAGGGTCTTCATATTAGAAATACCCCATACATTACCCCATTATAAAAACTGCACCCTCCAAAGTATTCAAAATGACATTCAGTAAGCGTTTTAACCCTTTACAGGTTTCACAGGAATAGCAGCAAAGTGAAGGAGAAAATTCACAATCTTCATTTTTTACACTCGCATGTTCTTGTAGACCCAATTTTTGAATTTTTGCAAGGGGTAAAAAGGAGAAAATTTTTACTTGTATTTGAAACCCAATTTCTCTCGAGTAAGCACATACCTCATATGTCTATGTAAAGTGTTCTGCGGGCGCAGTAGAGGACTCAGAAGGGAAGGAGCGTCAAATGGTTTGTCACCTTTAGGAAGCCCCTATGGTGCCAGAACAGCAAAAAAAACCCACATGGCATACCATTTAGGAAACTAGACCCCTCGGGGAACGTAACAAGGGGTAATGTGAACCTTAATACCCCACAGGTGATTCACGACTTTTGCATATGTAAAAAAAAAAAAAAAAATTTTTACCTAAAATGCTTGGCTTCCCTAAAGTTTTACATTTTTAAAAAGGGTAATAGCAGAAAATACCCCCCAAAATTTGAAGCCCAATTTCTCCCGATTCAGAAAACACCCCATATGGGGGTGAAAAGTGCTCTGCTGGCGCACTACAGGTCTCAGAAGAGAAGGAGTCACATTTGGCTTTTTGAAAGCAAATTTTGCTCTGGGGGCATGCCGCATTTAGGAAGCCCCTATGGTGCCACGACCGCAAAATAACCCCACATGGCATACCATTTTGGAAGGTTAAGTGAACCTTAATACCCCACAGGCGTTTCACGACTATTGCATATGTAAAAAAAATAAACATTTTTTTTTACCTAAAATGCTTCTTTTCCCAAAAACTTTACATTTTTAAAAAGGGTAAAAGCAGAAAATACCCCCCAAAATTTGAAGCCCAATTTCTCCCGAGTACGGCGATACCCCATATGTGACCCTTAACTGTTGCCTTGAAATACGACAGGGCTCCAAAATGAGAGCGCCATGCGCATTTGAGGCCTAAATTAGGGATTGCATAGGGGTGGACATAGGGGTATTCTACGCCAGTGATTCCCAAACAGGGTGCCTCCAGCTGTTGCAAAACTCCCAGCATGCCTGGACAGTCAACGGCTGTCCGACAATACTGGGAGTTGTTGTTTTGCAACAGCTGGAGGCTCCGTTTTGGAAACCGTGGCGTACCAGACGTTTTTCATTTTTATTGGGGAGTGGAGGGGGGCTGTGTAGGTGTATGTGTATACGTAGTGTTTTTTACTTTTTATTTTATTTTTTGTGGTAGTGTAGTGTAGTGTTTTTAGGGTACAGTCGCACAGGTGGGGGTTCACAGTAGTTTCTCGCTGGCAGTTTGAGCTGTTGCAGAAAATTTGCTGCAGCTCAAACTTGCAGCCCGATACTTGCTGTAAACCTCCGCCCATGTGAGTGTACCCTGTACGTTCACATTGGGGGGGACATCCAGCTGTTGCAAAACTACAACTCCCAGCATGCGCTGACAGACTGTACATGCTGAGAGTTTTAGTTTTGCAACAGCTGTAGGCACACTGGTTATGTATCACGGAGTTTGTGACCTTACTCAGTGTTTCAAAACCAGTGTGCCTCCAGCTGTTGCAAAACTACAACTCCCAGCATGTACGGTGCATGGTGTAAGGTGACTGCTGGGAGTTGTAGTTTGCAACAGCTGGAGGCACACCGGTCGTGAAACACTGAGTAAGGTAAAAAAAAAAAAACTCTAAGTTTCACAACCAGTGTGCCTTCAGCTGTTGCAAAACTACAACTCTCAGCAGTCACCGACAGCCAACAGGCATGCTGGGAGTTGTAGTTATGCAACCAGCAGATGCACTCCCAGCATGCACTTTAGCTGTTTGTGCAAGCTGGGAGTTGTAGTTATACAACAGCTGAAGGTACACTTTTCCATAGAAAAAATGTGCCTCCAGCTGTTGCAAAACCATAAGTCCCAGCATGCCCATAAGGGAATGCTGGGAGTTGTGGTGGTCTGCCTCCTGCTGTTGCATAACTACAGCTCCCAGCATGCCCTTTTTGCATGCTGGGAGCTGTTGCTAAGCAACAGCAGGAGGCTGTAACTCACCTCCTGCTGCTGCTCCATCGCAGGCTGTCCCTCGCCGCCGCCGTCGCTCCTGGGGCCCCGATCCCAACATGGACGCCGGGGATCAGGGTCCCCAGCACCCGGGGTCGTCTTCCCGCACCCGCTCACGCCCTCCGGAAGAGGGGCGGAGCGGGAGTGACGCCCGCAGCAGGCGCCCTGATTGGTCGGCCGGTAATCCGGCCGACGAATCAGGGCGATCATGAGGTGGCACCAGTGCCACCTCACCCCTGCAGGCTCTGGCTGTTCGGGGCCGTCAGAGACGGCCCCGAACAGCCAGTAATTCCGGGTCACCGGGTCACTGGAGACCCGATTGACCCGGAATCGCCGCAGATCGCTGGACTGAATTGTCCAGCGATCTGCGGCCATCGCCGACATGGGGGGCATAATGACCCCCCTGGGCGATATGCCGGGATGCCTGCTGAACGATTTCAGCAGGCATCCGGCTCCGGTCCCCAACCGGCTAGCGGTGGGGGCCGGAATTCCCACGGGCGTATGGATACGCCCTGCGTCCTTAAGGACTCGGGATGCAGGAACGTCATGTGTCCGCTCCCGATCTGTAACGCGGGGCCACGGCGTCATAGCGGGTCGGGCCAGGCCTCTAACAATGGCCGGGACCCGTGGCATATAGCGCACGGCATTGATTGATGTGCCGCGCGCTATTAACCCTTTAGATGTGGCGTTCAAAGTTGAACACCGCATCTAAAGTGAAAGTGAAAGCATGCCGGTTAGCTCAGGGAGCTGTTCGGGATAGCCGCGGTGAAATCGCGGCATCCCAAACAGCTTACAGGACAGCCGGAGGATCCCTACCTGCCTCCTCGCTGTCCGATCACCGAATGACTGCTCAGTCCCTGAGATCCAGACATGAGCATTCAAGCGGCAGAATCATCGATCACTGGTTTCTTATGAGAATGTGATCAATGATAAAGATCAGTGTGTGTAGTGTTATAGGTCCCTATGGGATTACAATGATCAGTGTGTGCAGTGTTATAGGTCCCTATGGGAGCTATAACACTGAAAAAAAAAATGTGAGAAAAAAAAGGGAATAAAAATCATTTAACCCCTCCCCTAATAAAAGTTTGAATCACCCCCCTTTTCCGATAAAAAAACAAAAAACAGTGTAAATAAAAATAAACATATATGGTATCGCCGCATGTGGAAATGTCCGAATTATAAAAATATATTGTTAATTAAACTGCACGGTCAATGGCGTGCGCGTAAAAAAAAAATTCCAAAGTCCAAAATATTGCATTTTTGGTCACTTTTTATATCATGATCAATGATCAATAAGTCTGATCAATGCAAAAATGGTACCATTAAAAACTTCAGATCACGGCGCAAAAAATGAGCCCTCATACCGCCCCATACACGGAAAAATAAAAAAGTTATAGGGGTCAGAAGATGACAATTTTAAACGTATTAATTTTCCTGCATGAAGTTATGATTTTTTCCAGAAGTACAACAAAATCAAACCTATATAAGTAGGGGATCATTTTAATCGTATGGACCTACAGAATAAAGATAAGGTGTCATTTATACCGAAAAAATTTACTACGTAGAAACGGAAGCCCCCAAAATTTACAAAACAGTGTTTTTTTTTTCAATTTTGTCGCACAATGATTTTTTTTTTCCGTTTCACCGTAGAGTTTTGGGCAAAATGACTGAAGACATTACAAAGTAGAATTGGTGGTGCAAAAAATAAGCCATCATATGGATTTTTAGGTGCAAAATTGAAAGAGTTATGATTTTTTTAAAGGCAAGGAGCAAAAAACGAAAATGCAAAAACGGAAAAAACCCCGGTTCTTAAGGGGTTAAAAAAAATACTCAAATACCATAGCATCCTGCACGAGTAAAATAAAAAATGAGAAAAATAAAAAAAAGGAAAAAAACATGATTTTGGCATTTCATAATTCCCTATAGACTTTCAACATGTGGTCAAGGCATTTTTGCCCAAAATGTGTTTGTTTATTGTTTTAGACATTTTGGCTGAAACAAACCAATAGAAAACTAGCCTTAAAGGGGTACATTTTGTTCAGAATGCTCTGAGGCAGAGGCCGTGATTGTGACATCACGGCCACGCCCCCTCGTGACATCACACCATGCCCCCTCCATTAATGTTTATGGGAGGGGCGTGTCATCTTACATGCCCCCTCCCATAGACATGAATGGGGGGGGGGGCGTGGTGTGAAATCACAAGGGAGTAGGGTTGCCACCCTGCCGGTATTTTACCGGCACAGACGGTATTTTCATCTACATTCCGGGCTGTGCCGTTAAGTTTGGATGAAAAATACCGGCCATGCAATGGCCGGTATTTTTCATTCACTGACAGGGGCGGACGGAGCAGCATCCCCAGAAGAACACTGCTTTCATGACCGGCCGTACAATGCCCAGGTCTGACACCACCAGCCTGTGACAGGGAGAGCTCCGTGCGATGACAGGAAGAGATTGTACAGTGCTGGGGAGGGGGCGTGACCTCCTGTCTCCTCTCTCCCCCTCCCCCGCCTTCCCTCTGCCCCGTGCAGTCTTACAACCCTCCATAGGCAGAGCAGGGAGGGGAGAGGCCGTGTATCCTGTCTCCATCTGCTGCGCAGGGCGGGTGAGTGTCTGTGTGTATATATGTGTGTGTCTGTATATATGTGTCTGTGTATGTGTCTGTGTGTATATATGTGTCTGTGTGTATATATGTGTCTGTGTGTATATATGTGTCTGTGTATATATGTGTCTGTGTGTATATATGTGTCTGTGTGTGTGTCTGTGTGTATATATGTGTCTGTGTGTATATATGTGTCTGTATATATGTGTCTGTGTATGTGTCTGTGTGTATATATGTGTCTGTGTGTATATATGTGTCTGTGTATGTGTCTGTGTGTATATATGTGTCTGTGTTTATATGTGTCTGTGTCTCTATGTGTCTGTGTATATATGTGTGTGTGTGTGTGTGTGTGTGGGGGGGGGGGGGGGGGGGGGGTAAACTGCCTAATCTGGGGGACAACTATGCTGCCTAATCTGGGGGACAACTATGCTCCTAATCTGGGGGACAACTATGCTCCTAATCTGGGGGACAACTATGCTGCCTAATCTGGGGGACAACTATGCTGCCTAATCTGGGGGACAACTATGCTGCCTAATCTGGGGGACAACTATGCTGCCTAATCTGGGGGACAACTATGCTGCCTAATCTGGGGTACAACTATGCTCCTAATCTGGGGGACAACTGGGGTACAACTATGCTCCTAATCTGGGGGACAACTGGGGTACAACTATGCTCCTAATCTGGGGGACAACTGGGGTACAACTATGCTCCTAATCTGGGGTACAACTGGGGTACAACTATGCTCCTAATCTGGGGTACAACTGGGGTACAACTATGCTCCTAATCTGGGGGACAACTGGGGTACAACTATGCTCCTAATCTGGGGGACAACTGGGGTACAACTATGCTCCTAATCTGGGGGACAACTATGCTCCTAACCTGGGGGACAACTATGCTGCCTGATCTGGGGGACAACTACCCGGCCCTCCACAATATTTTTAGTTTCTCATGTGGCCCCATGGGATAAATAATTGCCCACCCCATTCCTCCTCAACCCCTGGACATTCCTTAACCTGGAGCCGCCCGGGGAAAGGAGAAAGTGAAGACAAGAGACTGGTGAGACCTCTCTGCAAAATTGTGTATTTAATGCAGTGTTTCCCAACCAGGGTGCCTCCAGCTGTTGCAAAACTATTACTCCCAGCATGCCCAGACAGCCTTTGGCTGTCCGGGCATGCTGGGAGTTGTAGTTTTGCAATAGCTGGAGGCACCCTGGTTGGGAAACACTGATTTAATGTGTGAAACTATCTGCTGCGCTCTGTATCTAATCCTGTCATGTGCGATACTGTCTGCTGCGCTCTGTATCTAATCCTGTCATGTGTGATACTGTGAGCTGAGCCTGTATATCCAAATCTGTCATGTGTGATACTGTCTGCTGAGCCTGTATATCCAAATCTGTCATGTGTGATACTGTCTGCTGAGCCTGTGCATCTAAATCTGTCATGTGTGATACTGTCTGCTGAGCCTGTGCATCTAAATCTGTCATGTGTGATACTGTCTGCTGAGCCTGTGTATCTAATCCTGTTATGTGTGATACTGTCTGCTGAGCCTGTGCATCTAAATCTGTCATGTGTGATACTGTCTGCTGAGCCTGTGTATCTAATCCTGTTATGTGTGATACTGTCTGCTGAGCCTGTGCATCTAAATCTGTCATGTGTGATACTGTCTGCTGAGCCTGTGTATCTAATCCTGTTATGTGTGATACTGTCTGCTGAGCCTGTGCATCTAAATCTGTCATGTGTGATACTGTCTGATTAGCCTGTTTATCTGATGTTGCGCAGGGGGACGTCACTCGTCATCAGAGAGAGCCAGCGTTGCTGTCGCGCACCACCACTACCGCCGCCGCTGGCATAAATAGGGTTTTGGTAGGTATTCTCTAAATGTAAATTTTTTTGTGCGATATAGGAAAACTCCCCCCGCATATATATTGTATCCATCCCATCCCCCATGCCATTTCTTAAACCCCCCTCCCATCCCCCATGCCATTTCTTAAACACCCCTCCCATCCCCCATGCCATTTCTTAAACCCCTGATCCCTCAGCCCCTGTGCAATCTGGCCCCTCCCCTTTTGTAGCTCCACCCCCACATAGCCACACCCATGACCGGTATTTTTCTGAGGGAAAGGTGGCAACCCTACAAGGGAGCGTGTACCCAGAACACTGTTCGGGCATGCTGGGAGTTGTAGTTTGGACACCCTTCGAATACTTACTATGGGGAACTCTAGTGTCAGCCTCGAAAAGAAGTCTTGGCTTCACACGGACTCTAGGGGGAGATTTATCAAAACCTGTGTAGAGGAAGACTGGTGCAGTTGCCCATAGAAACCAATTTTTTTTTTTTAGAAATGAAAGAAGCAATCTGATTGGTTGCCATGGGCACAGGGCCAGCCCTACCCTGGGTCCCAGTGGGGCCATGGTCCCAGGCGGCACTTTTCAGGGGCGGCACTTTGCTGGGCTGTGGGGGTAAGTGTGTACTACTGCCTACCTAATGTGGGGGAACATCTGCTGCCTAGCACAATTGTGGGGTAACATCTGCTGCCTAACACAATTGTGGGGGAACATCTGCTGCCTAACACAATTGTGGGGGAACATCTGCTGCCTACCTAATATGGGGGCTACCTACTATCTACATAGCTTATATGGGGGTTTTCATACAGGGGACAGCTATCTGGGGGATTTACCTACAGGAGGCGTGAATACCTAGCTAGGGAACATGACCTACTAGGGGCCACTACCTACTGGGGGTATTACCTACCTGGGGGACACTACCTATGTCAGTGGCATCACTCGTCAGTGTCGGCGGTCGCGTCCAAAAGACGAGACGCATCCCTGCCTGCAGTGTAGGGGGACAGCCCTTAGAATGACCAAACTCCATTACACTCTACTTCTAGTGAGAAAGTCCACAGACTGTCATGCATCTTTCAGCCACAAGATGTCCCTGTTGTATGTGTTGTTGTATGTGGAGGAGGGGATCAGAAGTTCCGGGCAGACAGTCAGTGCGCGTGTGCTGTACCCAGCTGTGTGTGAACTGATGGGTAGGGGGCTGCTAAGTGTTCCTGAAGAGAGAGACATCTAGCAATCCAGAGACTTGGCAGCAGGATTGGGGCAGAGGACAGAGACCCCTAGACAGAGTTGGATTATTGTGTACTTGACCGTGCCTGCAAGCCCCCAGAGAGAGAGGAACAGCAAGATTACAGATCAAGAGACCAGACTGCAGATACCTCCAAGTGACAGAACAAGATAAACAACTTGCAAAGAAACCAATTACAGACCAGTGCATTATAGACTACCAGTTGCAGACAGCAAGTGACCGATTCAGCGATCTGACTGCAACTACCTTCACATGACAGACTGAGACAAGCAGCTGCTCTGTGACCTACAGAACTGAGTTTGCACCGGTGCTAACCTGGGGCAGGGCATAGAGCAGGTTTCTAATCAGACAGGACCATATTAGAGGAGAGTAGCCTGTATTTCTGTGTGCGCTGGCGGGAACGCCATGTTAAGTATACGGTTCAGTAAGCTTTCCCTGTGAACCCATGTGAACTGTTATTACTGTTAATCTCATTACCCGGCCATTATATTCTGTTGTTTAATAAAGCCGGTTTCTTCTTCAGCCTCATTGTCTGCTGTACCGTACTTGAATCCTGCACTGCCGTCTCCTGCTCCTCTGGCCGCTACAGCAACACTAGTGCCCCTGAGCCGGCTGAAGACACTGGCAAGGTGAGAACCAGCAAGCAACACATATTAGAGTTTATTGAAATGGCAAAGGGGGACCCAGGGGCGTGTTAATTAAAATGTCACAGCACAGGGGGATCAGAGGTGGGGAGTAACTAAAATGCCACCCTTTACCATTTAAATTCCCAACCCCCCCCCCTTTGATTCCCCCCCCCCCTGTACCATTTCAATCCCCCCCCTGATCCCCCCATTTCAATAAAGTTTATATATATAGACCCAGGCAGCACAATGTCTTTGGTCGGCTCTCCATGGGCAAATGCACCACTCTTCCTCTACACAGGTTTTAAAGGGGTACTACCGTGGAAAACTTTTTTTTTTTTAAATCAACTGGTGCCAGAAAGTTAAACAGATTTGTAAATCACTTCTATTAAAAAATCTTAATCCTTCCGGTACTTTTTAGGGGCTGTATACTAAAGAGAAATCCAAAAAGAAATGCATTTCCTCTGATGTCCTGACCACAGTGCTCTCTGCTGACCTCTGCTGTCCATTTTAGGAACTGTCCAGAGAAGCATATGTTTGCTATGGGGATTTTCTCCAGTTCCTAAAATGGACAGCAGAGGTCAGCAGAGAGCACTGTGGTCAGGACATCACGGGAAATGCATTTCTTTTTTTGGATTTCTCTTTAGTATACAGCCCCTAAAAAGTACTGGAAGGATTAAGATTTTTTTAATAGAAGTGATTTACAAATCTGTTTAACTTTCTGGCACCAGTTGATTTAATAATAATAAAAAAAAAATAATAAAAAAAAAAAGTTTTCCACGGTAGTACCCCTTTAATAAATCTCCCCCTAAGTCTGTACAGTCCCTGACAGCTATCAGAGATCTTTATTTACAATAGACTGGTAAAAAAAAACTCTGCAGTGCAGAAGCTATACAGATTCAGACAGTAAAATGGAATGGCCATTCCGATAACTAGATTGCAATGACCTACCTGGATCGCCTCATGATACAGAAGCCCAATGTGACGCAGATCACGATAATACATATAATGAGGAGCAGCACCGCGGTCAGAATAGTCAGTAAGATTCTGGTGGACATTGTGGATGCAGGAACAGAAGTTTCTTCTTAAATGTCAACAAAAAGAAGAATTGTGTTATAGATGACTGTAATACAGGCTCTGAGGCATAGGGGGCAGCACAGTGACAGCAGTTCTATAGGATATTAGATTGTAAACACTATGCTGAGTGTGGTGGTGGGGTGTTAATACTGCTACCCTACTGTTTATACACTATATTTACTGTTTTTTTTATATAGGGCCAACGTATTCCACTGTGTCATCCAATATATCTCCTCTACTATATAGATGTCACATTATCACCCTAAAAGGCAAGTGTGGATCATACTTCAAGGGAAGGAACAGATTATACCCCAATACTATCCGTATCACCTTATTACACTATAGGGGGAGGCACATGGTCATACCTAATAGTGATGAGCAGCAGGGGCCATATTCGAATTTGCGATATTTCGCGAATATATTGATTATTTGTCCTATGTTCGCGAAATTCGCATATTCGTTATTGTTCATTTACTTTTTTTTCCCATGCGAAAATTTGCATGGAAAATTCACATAAAAATTTGCATGTGAAAAAAACAAAACAAAAAAATTTGTCATTACGAATATATAGCACTATATTCAAAATATGAATTGAGGTAGAAAAAACAGACATGGTCGCACATCTACATATTGTGTTTTGATCTAATTGCTTCTCAGCATAAATTCAAAAACTAACAGGTTGTTATTATACATTTTGATCAAAAAGTAACAAGCCCACTCGCCACGTCAAGGCCTCCTAATTAGAGTGGGTCCCTAAGATCCCTAGCATAAAATGGCGTAGCACTGGGCGGCGCCCACCACCGCCGCGACACCAGTGCCCACAGGGGGAACGACCCACTGGCAGAGCGGCCCCAATGCCACTCAAACCAGTCCATGGGTCGCACCTCCCCACAGACATGGCACCACGGCAGCAACGGACGCCGCACAGCACCACACCAGTGTGAACAGGGTGTAATAGCTCACTTAACATGCTCTCCCAGTCAGACTTGGAGGCTGCTAGGAAAGAAAAGGCCCTTGTGTAGCTAACTACTACTTATATAGGGTTGGGCTGAGGGGGTGGGGCAGAGTGCAGACACATGGTAAAACAAAAAAAGAGGGGATAGAATACACAATGTGAATTCAGGTAGAAAAAACAGACATGGTCGCAAATCTACATATTGTAATTTGATTCAATTGCTTCTCAGCATAAATTCAAAAATTAACAGGTTGTTAGTATACATTTTGATCAAAAAGTAACAAGCCCACTCGCCACTTCAAGGCCACCTAGCATAAAATGGCGTAGCACTGGGTGGCGACCACCACCGCCGCGACACCAGTGCCCACCGGGGGAACGACCCACTGGCAGAATGGCCCCAATGCCACTCAAACTAGTCCATGGGTCACACCTCCCCACAGACACGGCGCCACGGCAGCAACTGACGCCGCACAGCACCACACCACATTTGATCAAAATGTATGCTAACAACCTGTTAGTTTTTGAATTTATGCTGAGAAGCAATTAGATCAAATTACAATATGTAGATGTGCGACTATGTCTGTTTTTTTCTACCTGAATTCACATTGTGTTTTCTATCCCCTCCTTTTTTTGTTTTTTTTTGTTTTACCAGGTGTCTGCACTCTGCCCCACCCCCTCAGCCCAACCCTATATAAGTAGTAGTTAGCTACACAAGGGCCTTTTCTTTCCTAGCAGCCTCCCAGTCTGACTGGAAATGCATGGTAAGTGAGCTATTACACCCTGTTCACACTGGTGTGGTGCTGTGCGGCGTCCATTGCTGCCGTGGCGCCGTGTCTGTGGGGAGGTACGACCCATGGACTGGTTTGAGTGGCATTGGGGCCGCTCTGCCAGTGGGTCGTTCCTCCTGTG
Source organism: Hyla sarda (assembly GCF_029499605.1). Lineage (NCBI taxonomy): Eukaryota > Metazoa > Chordata > Amphibia > Anura > Hylidae > Hyla > Hyla sarda. The sequence goes on from NC_079197.1 coordinate 162,716,255, forward strand.
GGCACTGGTGTCGTGGCGGTGGTGGTCGTCGCCCAGTGCTAGGGACGTTAGGGACCCACTCTAATTAGGTGGCCTTGACGTGGTGAGTGAGTTTGTTACTTTTTTATCAAAATGTATACTAACAACCTGTTAGTTTTTGAATTTATGCTGAGAAGCAATTAGATCAAATTACAATATGTAGATGTGCGACTATGTCTGTTTTTTCTACCTGAATTCATATTCAAAATATATTCGCGAAATGGCAAAGTGCTGATATTCGTGATAAAAATTGCATTACACATATTCGTGCTCAACACTAATACCTAAGTACTATCCATAGCCCTTTATCACCCTAAAGGAGGAGGGACCAGCCGATACCCGCCAATACTATCCATATCCCTTTATCACCCTAAAGGAGGAGGGACCAGCCGATACCCCAATACTATATGTATCACATTATCACCCTACAAGGGGAAGGAACAGCTCATATACTATCCATATCCCTTTATCACCCTAAAGCAGGAGGGACCAGCCAATACCCCAATACTATCCATATCCCTTTATCACCCTAAAGGAGGAGGGTCCTGCCGATACCCTAATATTATCGACATCCCTTTATCACCCTAAAGGAGGAGGACCAGCCGATACCCCAATACTATATGTATCACATTATCCACCTACAAGGGGAAGGTCCAGATCATATACTATCCATATCCCTTTATATCCCTAAAGGAGGAGGGACCAGCTGATACTCCAGTACTGTCCAGATCCCTTTATCACCCTACAGGTGGAGGGGCCAGCTGATACCCCAATACTATATGTATCATATTATCACCCTACAGGGGGAAGGACCAGCTGATGCTTTAATATACCATCCATATCTCTTCATTACCCTCACATTACTACCCTATAGGGGGAAGAACCAGTTGATACCACAATAATATCTATATCACATTATCACCCTATGGGGATAGAGACCAGTTAATACTATCTGCATCATATAATCACCCTATAGGGGAGGAACCAACTGATACCATAATATTATCTGTGACATATCAGCCTGGGTCATATTATTGCCCTGATTCTCTAGTCTCACCCCCCCCCCCCCCCCCTACCCTACCTGTGTCTTTCTCCTTTTCCGCTGGTGAGGTGGGTATGGAGGGCTCCAAGTCATACTCAGCCCAGAGATCAGGAAACTCCTTCACCTCACATCTCCACCGGCCGGTGTTGTTCTTTTTCCTCTCCAGTGCGTACCATGTTCTTGGGATGGTTATCTGGCTGAATTTAACCATTTTTCCATTCCTGGTCAGGGTGAAGGTGTAGCTGCCCCTCAGAGAGGTCCTCTTCCCCAGACAGAGGTGGCACTCCAGGGCCTTATCTCCATTAGTTGGGAATAAAGATAGGGAAAGGGACTGGGAGATGGAGCAACCTGAGGAGGATAAGAAAGGTATGAGAAGGAAGAAAAAGCAAGCAGAGATAGTAAAACTGACAGCAAGCAGAGATCGTGAAACTGACAGAAAGCAGAGATTGTGAAGAGGGAAACCTAAGATGTGTACTGGTCACCAGCAACAATAGTCCCTAAAGGAGCCTATACACACAATGGCAAAGGCAGTCAAACCCTACATTTTCAGTGGGTCCACCCCAATCTCTGACCAGTGTTTCTCAACCAATGTGCCTCCAACTGTTGCAAAACTACAATTCCCAGCATGCCCGGACAGTCTAAGGCTGTCCGGGCATGCTGGGATTTGAAGTTTTGCAACAGCACGAAGCACACTGGTTAGGAAAAAATGTCACCGGCAGATAATGTGGAGAGGAAAGAAGTATTAGATACATTATATTTTAACATCTTATTCTTTTGTTCTCAATGGACAGAGGCGTCTGGCAGCAGCATATGTGGTAGCCCTTGGGGGGGTGTTGGTAGTGGGGGTATTGTTTCGGTAGATGAGGGGTTAATGTTAACCCTATAGTTCGTGACGCCAGGCTGAGGGCTAGTATGCTGAGGTGATCCTCCGGCATATCGCCGCCCTTCCCAGAAACGACAGGTGCATGTAATGAAATGACTGAAGGTCCACAATGTACTTGAACTTGAACTAGGGTAACTTTACTTAAGTGCTTGCGGTACATCCAATGAACAATGACAGTCTCAGAAATGCAGTCTTTATGTTGCTCAATGACTGACAATTGTTGCGGACCTTGAAATAAATGAAAGTTTCTGAATTTATGGTAATTATTGCAGATCCGTCCGGATTTAGGGGATAGATAAGGTCCGGTGATCCTGCAGAGTGCTTAGGGATTGATACACTCGCGATCCTGAATATATTAGCCATTGCCGCAAGGTTCAGGCCTAACTCACTGCGATAGACAGCTGCGCAGATCCTGCTCGTTTGACAGCCCGGGAACAAGAGAGAGAACAATGGCCGCCGCTCCCTTATATGGGCAGGGGCGGGGTGAATCTGATTGGTCCGAACATCTGTCATTCACTGTTACACAGTGCAATGGAATTGACTATGTCACAGGGACCTCCAAAGGTCCTTAAGCAGAAATACCATAGAGTTCACTTAACCACGTGACCCGCAGGTCCTGCTACGCTATAGACAGGTAATTAACTATTTATAAGGCATTTATATAATATTTACATGCTTCCTAAATAAGCTATTGGAGCAATAACTATCTGGATGAGAGGTGACTAGGGGTGAATTAGACAATGGGAACCCCGACGTCCTAGGGACTCTGGCTAAGGGGATCCATACACGCAGGTACCAGATAGGATACGGTACCGGGATACCACACATATACTATGAATGTATGCATGCTCTGGTCAGCCGAGTGTGCATGTGAAAGGAGGGGGTAATTCATTTTGCTTCTATATAATTTGTAAACAGCTCCTTTATAATTTGTAATGCAGTTATAATACAGTGGGGCAAAAAAGTATTTAGTCAGCCATCAATTGTGCAAGTTCTCCCACTTAAAAAGATGAGAGGCCTGTAATTTTCATCATAGGTATACCTCAAGTATGAGAGACATAATGAGAAAAAAAAATTTCATAAAATCACATTGTCTGATTTTTAAAGAATTTATTTGCAAATTATGTTGGAAAATAAGTATTTGGTCACCTACAAACAAGCAAGATTTCTGGCTCTCACAGACCTCCTGTAACTTCTTCTTTAAGAGTCTCCTCTGTCCTCCACTCATTACCTGTATTAATGGCACCTGTTTGAACTTGTTATCAGTATAAAAGACAGCTGTCCACAACCTCAAACAGTCACACTCCAAACACCAGTATGGCCAAGACCAAAGAGCTGTTGAAGGACACCAGAAACAAAATTGTAGATCTGCATCAGGCTGGGAAGACTGAATCTGCAATAGGCAAGACGCTGGGTGTGAAGAAATCAACTATGGGAGCAATTATTAGAAAATGGAAGTCATACAAGACCACTGATAATCTCCCTCGATCTGGGGCTCAACGCAAGATCTCACAAAATGATCACAAGAACGGTGAGCAAAAAACCCAGAACCACACGGGGGGACCTAGTGAATGATCAGCAGAGAGCTGGGACCAAAGTAACAAAGGCTACCATCAGTAACACACTATGCTGCCAGGGACTCAAATCATGCATTGCTAGATGAGTCCCTCTGCTTAAGCCAGTGTGGTAGCCCTTGGGGGGTATATGGTTTTGGTGGTATTGGTATATGAGGGGTTAATATTAACCCTGTCACTCGTGACGCCAGGGTGAGGGCTGGTATTACTGAGGTACAGTTACAGTCTCTGCAATACACTTCCATAGACTTCAGTGACTGACAGTTGCTGCGGACCTTGCGTCTTTTGCAGGTTAATAGAATCAGGCTAATTGGTGTGTGGATCCGTCCGGATTTAGGGGTAAATTAGGTCCGGTAGTCCCGCAGAGTGTTTGGGGATTGATACACTCTTTATTTGTTAAGGATCGGCTGTTGCTGCAAGGCTCAGGCCGAACTCACTGCGATATTTGCTGCGCAGATTGTTCTCATGTGACAGCCCAGGAACAAGAGATGCTTACAGCTTGGCTGCGCGGGAACAAGAGAACTAAAATGGCCGCAGCATCCCTTATATGGACAGGGGGCGGAGCCTAATTTGATAGGCCCAAGGTCAGCTGTCACTCACCATCACACAGGCTTCTGGGTGATCATCTGACTTCCTATACACATAATAAAACCAAAACGAGGCTAGAAATACCAAAGTGAGGCCAGGAACGCATCCAGAGTGAGGCTTGGAACGCATCACATGACCCGAAGGCCCTGCGACGCCAGCTAAGGTAAGTACCTTACTAGATACAATATATACAGTTGAATTTAAATAATTTTACTTAAGCAAGAGGTGGAAAGGGACAAACTAAGGATGAGGACCCCCGTCCTACTTAGGGACTCTGACTTTGGGGACCTCACCACAGGCAACGGACGTAGTCCGGTGCCGGGACACCACAAACCCCCTTACTTAAAATTAGTCGGCCTCCACGCCAGTCCCCTAAGGCAGAGGGACTAGGTCACTACAGGATAATTATACTAGGCAGAACCTATAATCCTGACAACTTTTATACATATTAGGTACTTTCAAACCTACTAGAACCTTTTCTAGACATTTTTAAGCTAGTACATCCAACTAGACAACAATTTTAAACATTTTACACATTTTCTAGACTAGTAATCCTACTAGACATTTTAGGAAGGCTTCTAAGACATTTTCTGAAGCTATCTAGGCATTTATGAAGCTATCTAGACCATTAGTTTCTAGCTTCCAGACATTTTTAACTAAGCTTACTATACATTTTGATTAAGCTTACTAGACAATTAGATCTCACTAGACAATTAGATCTACCTAAGACATTTGAATTAGCTCTCTATACATTTCTATGAGGCTAACTAAACAGTATAGTACAACTTTCTATACAGTTAGCTTCAAGCTGACTAGACATTTGTATTATCTCACACATTCTATTCGCCAACAATAAGTTACCTGTTAGTTAGTACACGAAAGGTATACTGGCTAGCCGGAAGCTAGGTCACAGTAAGGGTGGCTGCTAGGGTCTATCGGCTACACGCTACCTATCCCTTGAGCACTTTCAAAACAACCTACTAGGTTATTCTTAGAATTACATGTTTATTTCTGTATTTGCAAGAACACCTACTGGCCAGGCAGAGCATCTCACACACGCAATGAATAAAGAAAAGAAGTGTACCCAACAGTGGCAGGAATTGGGTATCAATATGCTACAATTCCTAAGTGTTTTCTTTAAGTGAGATATTTATTTTTATGTATGTACTAGAAAATTTTGATGTAGTACATTTAAGTGAGTAATCTAGGGTACTGGGAAGTGATTGGCAGAACATTGAAGTGGGTTATCAAAGGTACTATGTGTGAAGGTACTATGTGTGAAGGTACTGTGAGTCCACTATTGAGAGATGTCCCCTATTGGAAAAAAGGATCAAAAACCTTTCTAAATATCTGAATACTGTCCTGTACTCACTCCAGAGAGTAATTACCTATAAAACATAATAAAAAGTAATATTACAATACAGTCTCTCAGTGACATTTAATCACCCCTTATCCCCCCATCATTTCATTCCCCCTTTATACCCTGTGCCACATTATGCCTTGTGCCAAATTATCTCCCCTTACCCCCTGCCACATCATTTCCCCTTGATCCCCCCCCTGTGCCGTTTCATTCTCCAACTATTACCCTCTGTGTAAATTAATCACCCCCTCTTAAAGAAGGGGCACAGGGGGAATGAAATAGCACTAGGGTGGGGAATTAGGAGTAAATTATGGGGCACAGGAGGTATAAAGGGGAGGGGGGGGATGATTTGACACAGGGGGAATAAAGTGGCATGGGGGGATCAGGAAAAGAGGGGATGAATGATGTGGCCGGCGGATGTACAGAACCAGGAGACCACTGAGGTCTTCTGCTTCTGTGCTGGGGCCCTTTGGGAGCCAGGGCCCCTTACTATGGTATTGGCTGTGCCCCCTGACAGTGACCCTGTGTACAAGGTAGAGCCGGCACAAAAGCCTGGTTGTCCCCTATTGGGAATGTTTTGTCCCCTATTGTTACCTATTGGGAGTGTCCCCTATTCGGAGGGTGCAAATACATTAAGTCTTTTGGGACTCTGCTGGGGAATTCAATACTGTCCACTATTGGGAGGTGTCCACTAAGGGAGATTTCACTGTATAACAAAGTATTGAGATGAACTTTTGTTATTGACCAAATACTTATTTTCCACCATAATTTGCAAATAAATTCTTTATAAACCAGACAATGTGATTTTACGGATTTTTTTTCTCATTCTGTCTCATAGTTGAGGTTATAACCTATGATGGAAATTACAGCCTCTCATCTTTATAAGTGGGAGAACTTGCACAATTGGTGGCTGACTAAATACTTTTTTGCCCACTGTATATGATCAGACTCACAACAGTTGTAATAAATCGTTGTTTATGCGGATCACACATACAAAAACATAATATTAATATATTTATATACTGTACCGTCCCCCTCACCTGACACGCTGCAGGCCACAAGACCGAGTACCAAAATGACACAAAAATCCACAGCGTCCTGTATCATTGTGCGAGTTCTTCTGATTCTGTTTTTCGATCCTGTTTATTTACTCACTTGGGTCCTGAACACGGTGCCAGTCACTGTACCTATACAACCTCTGTGCCCGTCACTGTGCCTATACAACCTCTGTGCCCGTCACTGTACCTATACAACCTCTGTGCCAGTCACTGTACCTATACAACCTCTGTGCCAGTCACTGTACCTATACAACCTCTGTGCCAGTCAATGTACCTATACAACCTCTGTGCCAGTCACTGTACCTATACAACCTCTGTGCCAGTCACTGTACCTATACAACCTCTGTGCCCGTCACTGTGCCTATACAACCTCTGTGCCAGTCACTGTACCTATACAACCTCTGTGCCAGTCACTGTACCTATACAACCTCTGTGTCCGTCACTGTACCTATACAACCTCTGTGCCAGTCACTGTACCTATACAACCTATGTGCCAGTCACTGTACCTATACAACCTCTGTGCCAGTCACTGTACCTATACAACCTCTGTGCCAGTCACTGTACCTATACAACCTCTGTGCCAGTCACTGTACCTATACAACCTCTGTGCCAGTCAATGTACCTATACAACCTCTGTGCCAGTCACTGTACCTATACAACCTCTGTGCCAGTCACTGTACCTATACAACCTCTGTGCCCGTCACTGTGCCTATACAACCTCTGTGCCAGTCACTGTACCTATACAACCTCTGTGCCAGTCACTGTACCTATACAACCTCTGTGTCCGTCACTGTACCTATACAACCTCTGTGCCAGTCACTGTACCTATACAACCTCTGTGCCAGTCACTGTGCCTATACAACCTCTGGGCTAGTCACTGTACCTATACAACCTCTGTGCCAGTCACTGTGCCTATACAACCTCTGTGCCAGTCACTGTACCTATACAACCTCTGTGCCAGTCACTGTACCTATACAACCTCTGTGCCAGTCATTGTACCTATACAACCTCTGTGCCCGTCACTGTGCCTATACAACCTCTGTGCCAGTCACTGTACCTATACAACCTCTGTGCCAGTCACTGTGCCTATACAACCTCTGTGCCAGTCACTGTACCTATACAACCTCTGTGCCAGTCACTGTACCTATACAACCTCTGTGCCAGTCACTGTGCCTATACAACCTCTGGGCCAGTCACTGTACCTATACAACCTCTGTGCCAGTCACTGTGCCCATACAACCACTGTGCCTATAAAACCTTTGTGCCAGTCACTGTGCCTATATTATCTGTGTTAGCACTATGTTTATGTCACCTATGTGCCAGTCACAGTGTCACCTGTCTGACTATTATAGACCATGTGTCTATACAACTCATGTGCCAGTCTCACTCTTTCGAGAATCAATGTATCTATACCAGTTGCGACCACCTATATGCCATTCCAGTTTTCACCACCTGTATAATAGTCTTTTTCTCTTCTGTCTGACTAACCTATAGTATACTTTGTCTACACGACCTTTCTGAATATTACTTTATATATAACCTGAGTACCAGTCTCTGTGCCTATACCTCTTGTGTGCCATCAGTTTCTCTATGCCATGTCTGTGCCAGTCACTCTCTATACTACCTGTCTTATCATTACTGTGTCAGTGCAGCACGTGTGCCAGTTTCTCATAAGGTCACCTGTCTGGGCATCATTGTATCTATACCTGCGTGCCAGTCTCCGTGTCTTTACCTCTTGTGTGCCAGCTTTCGTGTCTTTACAACCTATGTGCCAGTCACAGTGTTTTGGTCCATGTCCGCACATGAAGGAGCCGCTGTGCCCGTCTGTCCATGAGTCTAACTCACATTTCCCAGAAACAGGAGGAGATGAGGAAGTTCCAGCTTTATCAGTGACAAGCAGCCCTGACATGTTATGTGCCCCATCTCCGGGGATGCCCGCTGGGCTATTCATGGGTATAAAGCTAACCAACACAAAGGAAAGAGCGGAAGCATCCGCAATGACTTGTCATTACTTTTTATAGTCTGTGGGTTATCTGCAAACATGTAAAGGACAATTCACACTGAGACATGAAAATTCTTCTACTTATTCAACTATGTATTGTTGTACATAGGGGGCAGTATTATATTATCCCTCTCCCTATGTTACATGTGTGAGTATTTTATGCTGCAATTAAAGCATGAGAAGAACTCCATCCGGTGTGAACTTAGTATATGGAGAGTTTGCCGACAATGCTTGCGATTGGCCTAGCCTTTTGGCTGATGTAATGGCGACTAGAAATAGAGCTTTATAAGAGAGCCACTTGATCTCCGCCTTGACAGCACTAACGATAATGTGGTGTCCCGGGACAGGACCTGGTCCTGTGCCTTTGTCTAAAGTCCCCTCAGCCAGAGTTCCTCCATGTCAATAGGGCTCTCCTGTAGGACTAAACCCTAGTCACCTCATATAAATGGTATTTAATGTATAAATATGTATATATATTTAATATGTTATATAGGAATACCTCTGTATAGAATCTTAGGGGATACGTGCCTTTAATTAAATTGTATTATGGTTTAAGGACCTTTACGTCATGTGATACCCAGAGTTCACTGGGTCAGGATTTACAGGTCTGCTGACCAATGAGCTTTGTCCCACCCCCTTAATATATAAGGGGCTGCTGCCACTAAATTCTCTCTCTTGTTCCTGGCACTTAAAGAAAGCACATCTCATATCTTCAGCATCAATTCAAGCTAGGCCTGAAGCCTAATACCCAGCAGCCACAAAACCGTGAGTTATCCAAGCTCAATCTACTAAATTCTGTGTGACTACTACAAATCCAATTCTTCTAAAAATAGTAGCACATTGGCTAGCACCAAAGCTCATTGATCCCAGAGTCCCAGCAAACCTGTGAGGAACCTGTGCCGCGGTTTTCTCTCGCAAAGACTGTTATGTTCCATGCCGTTGCATAAAATATGCAGTAAAGTTACTTCAAGTTTACTTCATAAAATCTGCTGTGGACATTCCGTTATTTCTCCCCGCCGTTTGTGGGACGGTTGGCGGTAGGAGTATTACATTGAGGAAACCTCACCCTGGCGTCACGACAATTGATGGTTAATACCAATGTACCCGACACTATCACCGCAACACCCCAGACACCATTACCCTCCCGGGTACCGCAATAAATCCCAAGTGGAGACCGAAGGTTTTACAGTAGGTCTTAGATTTTTAAGTGCTTTAAAAAATCTTGCAATAAGAGGCTGCCCCATAAATTTTCCATCTGTATAAGCATTGTTGGCTGTAACATGGACACGCAAAGTATTTGGCTTAAAAGGGTATTCCAGGCCAAAACTTTTTCTTATATAGCAACTGGCTCCGGAAAGTTCAACAGATTTGTAAATTACTTCTATTAAAAAATCTTAATCCTTCCCAATAGTTATTAGCTTCTGAAGTTGAGTTGTTGTTTTCTGTCTAACTGCTCTCTGATGACTCACGTCCCGGGAGCTGTGCAGTTCCTATGGGGATATTCTCCCATCATGCACAACTCCCGGGACGCGACATCATCATTCAGCAGTTAGACAGAAAACTTCAGAAGCTAATAACTCTTGGAAGGATTAAGATTATTTAAAAGAAGTAATTTACAAATCTGTTTAACTTTCCGGAGCCAGTTTATATATATAAAAAAAGGTTTTGCCTGGAATACCCCTTTAAATCCTTTCAGGAATCTGTCCTGTAAGAACTGTAAGATGACAGACAAAGAGATCTCCGCAGAACCTTTCTCCTCCTTCCAAGAGACAAATTTCGTCCACAATTTAGCATATAACAGATTAGTGGAAGGTCTTCTGGCCGCAAGCAGAGTTTCTATGACTTCTTCTTATAATCCTTTTCCACTGAATCTCTCTCTCTCTCTCTCAAAATCCAAAGCGTCAGATGTAATCTGTCCAGATGTTGATGGAATAGCCCCTTCTGTAGGATGAGATCTTCTTCCAGAGGCAGCTTCCAATATTCTCCCCTCGAGAGACGAAACAATAGAGGAAACCAGGCCCTCCGGGGCCAGAAGTGTTACGCCGAGCGCTCCGGGTCCCTGCTCCTCCCCGGAGCGCTCGCGGCGTTCTCCTCTCTGCAGCGCCCCGGTCAGACCCGCTGACCGGGAGCGCTGCACTGACATTCACGATGGGGATGTGATTCGCATAGCAGGACGCGCCCGCTCGCGAATCGCATCCCAAGTCACTTACCCATCCTGGTCCCCGGCTGTCATGTTCTGGCGCGCGCGGCTCCGCTCTCTAGGGCGCGCGTGCATCAGCTCTCTGGCCCAATCAGTCTAATTAGCTTCCACCTGCTCCCTGTCCATATAACCTCACGTACCCTTTCCTTCCTTGCCGGATCTTGTTGCCTTGTGCCAGTGAAAGCGTTTAGTGTTGTCCAAAGCCTGTGTTCCAGACCTTCTGCTATTGTTATTGACTACGAACCTTGCCGCCTGCCCCCGACCTTCTGCTACGTCTGACCTTGCTTCTGCCTAGTCCTTCTGTCCCACGCCTTCTCAGCAGTCAGCGAGGTTGAGCCGTTGCCGGTGGATACGACCTGGTTGCTACCGCGCAGCAAGACCATCCCGCTCTGGTGAAAACCAGTAGCAACCTAGAACCGGTCCACCGACACGGTCCACGCCAATCCCTCGCTGACACAGAGGATCCACATCCAGCCTGCTGAATCCTAACAAGAAGGGTGTGATCAGCAGAACCAAAGGCTTGTCTAGAATTATCTTGTTTAGTATTCTGTTGATCAATGGAATTGGAGGGAAGAGATAAATGAGCCGATTCTTCCAGCTCATGGTGAAGTCATCCAAGTGATCCGGATGATCTGTGCGATACCTTGAGCAGAACCTCTGTAGTTTCCGGTTGTCTCTCGTGGCCATCATGTCCCATTCTGGTAAGCCCCATCTGCTGGTTATTTGAGCAAAGTACTTTGGATTTAATTACCATTTTTTGGGATCCAACCTCTGTCTGCTTAACCAGTCCGCGTGACAATTCAGGGTTCCTTTTATGTGGACTGCAGACAAGGTGATTAGATGTTGTTCCACCCAAGACATGAGCCTGCTGCACTCGTTCTGTAAGGTTGTGGATCTTGTCCCTCCTTCCTTCTGGTTTAGTAAACTGAGACCAGATTGTCTGATTGGATCAAAATGGAACTGTTTGAGATCTGAGGAGAAAAATGCATTATAACTAATCTGATTGCTCTCAATTCTCTGAGATTGGAGGAGAAGCGAGTTTCTTCTTTTGACCAAGCTCCTTGCACCCACTGAGTTCTGAAGTGAGCACCCCAACCCCATCGGGAGGCATCCGTAGTTATTACTAGAGGATACTGAAGTCTGAAACTCTTCCCTCTGCTCACGTTGTTCTTCTCCAGCCACCATCGTAAATTTAGACAGGTGTGCCCTGAAAGCGACAGAGTGGATTCCAGAGAATTGGGTACTCGGTCCCAAGTGCATAGAATTTCCTTCTGAAGGTCTCTGATGTGTGCTGTGGCATAGGGTACGGCCTCTATTGCTGCAGTCATCAACCCCAATGTTTGCATGACTTTTCTGATGGATATACTTGGGATCTTTATCAGATGTTTCACTTGGAGGATAATTCTTTCTTGTTTCTCTACTGGAAGAAACACCCTCTGGCACACTGAGTCTATTATCATCCCTAGGAAACGTTTCCTTGTCGCCGGAGTCAGTTTTGATTTCTGGGGACTGCGAATAAACCCCAGCCCCTTCTGAAGAATCAGGGTTGTCTGTAAGTGCTGACAGAGAAGTTCTTGGGGGGCTGCAATGAGCAGCCAATCATCTAGACATGGTATAATCTGGATAACTAGTAACCTTAAAGATGCCACCACAGTAACTGCAATCTTTGTGAAAATTCTTGGAGCAGATATTAGGCCGAAGGGCATGGCCCGAAACTGAAATTGGTAGACCTCTTGACCCTGATGTACAGCTATTTTTAGGAATCTTTCTTTGATGGAGACGTGAAGACAAGCGTCCATCAAATCCAATGAGACCATCCAGTCGTTCTGCTGAATCAGGTGAGTAGTGGACTTTATGTTTTCCATGCAGAATTGTTCTTTTGTTAAATAGTGATTTAGGTATCACAGATCTATTATTAACCTCCATTTTCCATTTGTTTTTGGAACTGGAAACACATAGGAGTATATACCATGACCTTGCTGATCTAGAGGAACTGGTTCCAGGGCTCTCTTTCCAGAAAGTCTCTGAGAAGATCTTGACCAACAGGGTTTGCTCTGTTCAGGATGAACCTTTCGGAAGGAATTGATACAAAATTTAGACTGTAACCCTTGGATATAATTTTTGGTACCCATTTGTCTGTCGTCAGATCCAGCCAGGCTGGAAAGCAATTCAACAATCTTGCTCCTACCGAGCCTGACCCGTGGTAGTCAGAATTCTGATTTTGGCTGCTTCGACTCTGGCTGTCTCTTTTTGTTGTCCTGATAACGCTTATTGTATCTTCTTTTCTGGAATGGTTTCCTTTTAAAATTGGATTTGCTAAATCTAAAGTGGGGGTCAAAGGTGTCAATAGCACCTCTGTCAGGAAGAAAAGAGGACAGAAAAAAACACATTTAGAATTTATGTTTAGTGACTACATATGACGTATGATGTCTCCCCATTGGTTGATTATTGTGGAGTTTTATTTCTAGGATGAATAAAAGAGGCCAGGCCTATTCCTTCTGTGCTGCTTGAAGTCGAAGAAGAAAGTAGTTATATTCTTGTATATAGGAGCATTATTATAGCAGTTCTATTCTTGTACATAGGGGGCAGTATTATAGTAGTTGTTACACTCACGTTTCAGTAGACAGGAACACTGGTGGTAGTGGATCTGCTGGACCTGTGTGGCAGATGACACGGACCATACCAGGGAGTGGAGTCAAAGCTTTTCACCAGAGCCCGCCGCAAAGCGGGATGGACTTGCTGCGGCAGGCGTCACCCAGGTCGCTACCATTGGCACGGCTCGACCACACAGGCGGCTGAGGAAATTTAAGGCACAGGAAGGATAAGGCAGCTTGTGGTCAGGATAGCAGAATGCAGAAGTATTGGAGGAAAAAAGCTGCGTTGGCGCTCCCAAGGAAGTAACCCAAGTCGTGGGTATTGATGCAAAATAATTTATTCTTACAGCATAATAAATCAAAGAAAATAATAATAAATATAAAGCAAGACGCGTTTCGGGAGTCACAGCTCCCTTTTTCAATTGCAGGTGGTTGCTGTATGGCAAGGTAACAGGTATATGTGTTTAAATACATGAGAAAATGTCGCCAAAACCAGGTGAGCTGGTGACGTCATGTGGGGTCGATGCCGGGGCCAGGTAGGGGCCGGGCATTAAAGACCTAAATAATAAAACATATTCAAAGAAGGGGCATGAAAACCACATAAAACATGTAAAAAATCAAAGGTATAGTCTTTTACAAGAGTATTTGGAAGTTCAAACTGAACCGTGAGAATTGTCCGTGGTGGCAACCAATCAGGAAGCTGCCGGCGTCCGTGGGACCAATCAGGAGGCAGTAGGAGGAGGCTGTCATCGCTGTGCAGGGTTGCTGCTGTGGGGAATGAATGGAGATGAGCCCCTTGAAACTGATTGGCCGCAGTTTCAGGGGGCTCGTCTCCATTCATTCCCCACAGCGGCAACCCTGCACAGCCATGACAGCCTTCTCCTACTGCCTCCTGATTGGTAGTGTTGAGCGGCATAGGCCATATTCGAATTCGCGAATATTCGCGAATATATGAACGAATATTCGTCATATATTAGCGAATATTCGCATATTTGTAATATTCTCGTTTTATTTTCGCATACGCTAACAATTCGCGTACGCGAAAATTTGCATATACGAAAATCAGCATATGCAAAATTAGCATAAGCAAAAATTCGCATATGCGAATATTTGCATATGCAAATTTTCGTATATGCGAAAATTCGTGCGCCAGTCTCACACAGTAGTATTAGAGCCTTCTTTACACCACACAAGCTGGAAGCAGAGAGGGATGATCACTGTGATGTGTACTGTGAAAAAAAAAACAAAAAAAAACCAAAAAAAATATATATATATTCGTAATTACGAACATATAGCGCTATATTCGCGAATATTCGCGAATATGCGATATTCGCAAATAAAATTCGCATTGCGAATATTCGCGAGCAACACTACTGATTGGTCCCACGGACGCCGGCAGCTTCCTGATTGGTCGCCACCACGGACAATTCTCACGGTTCAGTTTCAACTTCCAAATACTCCTGTAAAAGACTATACCTATGATTTTTTACATGTTTTATGTGGTTTTCATGCCCCTTCTTTGAATATGTTTTATTATTTAGGTCTTTAATGCCCGGCCCCTACCTGGCCCCGGCATCCACCCCACATGACGTCACCAGCTCACCTGGTTTTGGCGCCATTTTCTCATGTATTTAAACACATATACCTGTTACCTTACCATACAGCAAACACCTGCAATTGAAAAAGGGAGCTGTGACTCCCGAAACGCATCTTGCTTTATATTTATTATTATTTTCTTTGATTTCTTATGCTGTAAGAATAAATTATTTTGCATCAATACCCACGACTTGGGTTACTTCCTTGGGAGCCCCAACGCAGCTTTTTTCCTCCAATACTTCTGCATTACTCTACGGACTCTCCTCTGGGCTCCGTCCTCACGTTGCTGGCCTGCATACCAAGCTACCATCACCGGCAAGGAACACGATACCCCCACCTGAGTACCCACCTATACCGGATAAAGACCTACACTGCACCCGGCGCTACCTCCGCTTTTTTCCTCCAGGATAGCAGAATGTCAGGGCAGGCGGTACTGTAGCATAGTCAGGAACGTAGCAAATGGCCAGTAGGCAGGCGCCAAAGGAGCAAGGTCAGGTCACAGAACAAAGGTGGGAGGGGTGTTAGGAGTAGTTAGGGAACATAGCCTGAGTTAGTTTAGAAAAGTTTTTTTTAGTGACAGGAACTTTTTAAAAGCTCCAGATTAAGTTTTTATTGCTATTGCGGACCAAGCCTCGTTCTCACCTTTTCCAAGCCTCTCTTTAAATATATAACCTTGACATGTTTAGTATCTAGCAGGATTGTGTTCATTTCTTCTCTGCATATACATCATTTTTTATTTCTGCTAGTTTCATCTTATATACATCTTATATAACATCTCATTACCTTCTTGTTTTATGCATCTGTAGTATGTTTTGATGTACTTGTGTCAACAGAACTTTTTCAGAACTTTAAAAATCTTCATTCTTGCTCACATAGTGCAATTTCCCAGCAGGAGAAAGTGGGCGTTTCCCAGCAGGCATGACATCACTGAAGCCTGCTGGGGGACCACTTCCGCCCTCACATGGTTGCAGAGCTGTGATGAATGGAAGACCTCAGGCTCTGTGCATATTTCAGTGAGGTTCTGTGCAGCTGACAATCATGCTTAATGCAGCCAGAAGCACTTCCTGAGTTTAGTCTCCTGCAAGGCAGGGAGGAGACCAAACTCACTGTATTAAACGTTTCAGGGAACAGAACAGAGCCACCTAGTGGCCGTTTTCTCTATTACATTTTAAACATATTTATGTTGATAATTTTAAAAGCAAGTGAATGGGAAAGTTTCTTCTAATGGCGGTGTCCCAGTGCCAGTAGCTGTCCTGTGGCTTCAGACAGCTTTGAGTGGCTTTGCAGCACAAGGTGTTGGGCCTGCCAAAGGACTTATTGCTATTAATTAAGTTTGCACTTTATTGAGAAGTAATATATTTTTTAAATTAATTCTATTGTTGTTATTTGTATATACAGTATGTTATTCATGTGTTACTGTACCCTTAAGAGAGGAGCATTGTAAACCCCATGTGACCCTGCCTGCCTGCCAATGGGAACCCCTAAATTCTCCCCTATATAGTGTAGTGGGGGAGGAGTTGCCCCAGTTGTTTCTGAGCCACAGTGTGGTAAAGGTGTATGGTGTGCTGTGTTGTGTGCTCTGAGGGAAGGCCTAGCTCAAATGTTCTTCATCTGGTCATTCTGCAAGGATCACCCATACGGTAGAAGTTTATATCCCGGTGAAGAAGGCTACAATACCTTGACAGAACCCTACCTACCAGGATTCATCTACCCGTCTTACAAGTCAGTATTAATCCAGTTGGTGAAAGCACCACAAATCCCAGCAAGGCAACAGGGCTCCCAAGGGGTTACGCTGCATCCTCTCACCCAGAACCAGACTGTCTGTGTAATATCATCTGCACCCAGCTCAGTAAAGACAGTTGTCCATAAACCTGACGTTGGGGTGTTCATTTACTCCCCGTGTCTGGCCCAGGAGAAGCTGTCTTCAACCTCGGACCATGTGTAGGATAACCGTGCCCTGGCATCACAAAGTAATAAGGTATTTCTCCTAACGCATTGTGGTACCACAGCAGCGCCAGGGAAAAGGGTCCTTTTGCATTGTTAGTTTAGCACCAAAGGTTGGAAAACACAATAAAAAAATGTCACTTTGCAACACAGGCTAGGGTCATAGATACGCACCTTAAAGGAAAACTGTCACTTGTTTTCTCCCGCACTATCCACAGGTACTGGTGGATAGTGCGGGAGACGCTGATTAAAATGAGCCCTACCTTGTCCGGATCTGCGCGCAATTGTAGTTTTATTATCTGTTGAAATCTTCCTGTAACTGGCATGGGCGGGGCTTCTGCGCTTAACTGGCACCAACGTCAGCGCTGCTTATGAATATTCATCCCCCCTCCCTCCAGTTCTCCCTCTCTTTGCCGCTCCTAACTGGGGGGGAGGGGGAATGAATATTCATAAGCGGCGCTGCCGTCAGTGCCAGTTAAGCGCCGAAGCCCCGCCCGTGCCAGGTACAGGAAGATTTCAACAGATAATAAAACTGCAATTGCGGGAGAACGGTGGCGCAGATCCGGACAAGGTAGGGCTCATTTTAATCAGCGTCTCCAGCACTATCCACCAGTACCTGTGGATACTGCGGGAGAAAACAAGTGACAGTTTTCCTTTAAGAATATCAACCACCTGACAGAGCAGGTTGTAAAGTTGGCATCACAGCTTGGCTCACTTTTTTTTTATCTTTCTTGCTCGATTAAGCGCTTGTGTGCAATTCCCAGGCTACAATGTGGACAAACTTTTGTACTGCAACTCCCAGTTGCGGGGTGCAGATCCAAAAACTATACATGATGTGGTGTCATGTGTGTCAAAGGTGCCATAAGTCAGGGTGGAGGCCCTTGCCCAACTTCTTCCCTCAGGCTAAACTTGTCTCCTCATTCTTCTTCCTCCCTCCCTCAATTTCAGACTCTTCATCACTGACCTGAACAGGTCATCTATGAATGTATCTTCACAGCTGCGTTCTCAAACCAATAATAAGCCTTTGGCATTCAAGAATATAACTGTGCATCATGTATGAATTAAAAATAAAAGGACACATCATGTAAATCAACAGGGTCTTTCCGTATATTTTATTGAAGGTTTGAGATACAAGTTCTACAAGGAGAGATATATATTTCTTTAGGCAAATTCTCAGACTTTCCTGTTGTCCATCATTTTCCATAATCTTTAGGATAAGCCCTTAAAGAGGACCTGAGGCCGAATTAGAAATAGGTGATTTTTTGTATATGCAGATAGGTTAGGGGGCTGATCATATACCTGTTTAGGGTATGTTAATTGGCCCCCTCCACGTTTCCGAGATATGGGGGGTGGGGGGAGTTTATTGTACAGACTGTTAGATGGGCGGGTATTTTATTACAATAAGGACCATGCGTCACAGTGCAGGCTATGAGGGGGGTGTGCATATGAAATTACGAGGGCATGTTCAGCGCTGCCAGTACTAAGACACTGTACAAGTACAGCCACCCTTCCATTCATTAACCCTCTAATGACTCTGCATTAACCCCTGCTCCACCATACAATATGGTATCCTGGGTGTTCTGTGAACTTGTTAAGTGTCTCAGTACAGGCAGTGCCGAACATGCTCCTGTAATTTCATATGCACACCCCTTATAGCCTGCACTGTGGAACATGGTCCCTAATATAATGAAGTGCCCACCCATCTGATGGATTTGCAGACCTTCATATGGAAATAGACCCCCCCATATCTCGTGGGGAACAAGGTGAGTGATCTACACACTGTTAAGAGGTATGTCATTAAACCCTCAACCAATATGCTCATATTACAAAAACTATTATTTCTGATTTGGCCACAGGTCGTCTTTCATATCTGATTAATGAGTTTCAAAGTCCCCACGCCCCCACCGATCAGCTGAGACTGAGCTGCAGGAACCGACACAGCCACTACAAAATATGTGGAGCTATGCCCGGTAAACAACGAAGGAGCCAAAGTGGTCACTGTGGTCGAGTGGGGATGCCGGGAGTTGGAACCTCACTGATCTGACACTGAAAGCCTATGGTAAGGATAGGCCATTAATATCATAGTCCAGGAAAACCCATTCGGTATCATTCTTATCAGTTACTTGGCTTCTTTATAAGGCGATGGTGAGACTCTGAACCAGACTCCATGTACGCCATAAGTGATCTGTGAAGGTAAAGTGCAGAAGAATAAATCCATTATGACATGAAAAGAAGTCATTTTCTGGTCACTGATGCTTCTTATTTTGACAGGAGATACTTACAGAGAGCCGATTCAGTAGTAGAGGAGCATTGGAAGGAGGACAAGTAGAACAAGTCCACTTAATGGACCACGACCTGGAGGAAAATAGTAATGAAATGAGTCTAAGAGTTTGAACCAATGCTGGGGCGACCAATGGTGTGCAAAGAAAAGAAGGGGGTGCCATAGCAAAGGGTACCCATTATTTTACAACCTAGGAGAGAAGGCTTCGATGTTTGTTTCCCATCTTACACCCTTCCAATGATCCTTGGCCAATAACCTAACCATCTGCTTGCGTGAAATTTAATTCCTTTAAAGAAAGAAGATCTTGTATAAATGCTTCACAACCAGTAATAAAGGGAATAGGATCAACCTAGGACGGTCCACCTGCTCGTCAAAGACCCCACGCAAACTGCATGGTCTACCCCTATAGTATATATGGCACTGTGTGGGGCATTGTTGTAAGAGATAATACCTGAATATCCAGGGCACATCATAGTCCATTTTGGTTCACTTTTATTGGTCTCTTAAAGGGCTACTCCGCTGCAGCCGTCACAACCCCTCCCATAGACTTGCATTGAGGGGGCGGGGTGTGACGTTATGAAGGGGCGGGGATATGACATCACGAGATCCCGGCGATGGCTCCAGCGATCGGGACAGTTTGTTCCAAACGCTGAGCAGCGGAGTACCCCTTTAAGTTCTACTTCATGAAAGGCTTACTACTTACACAAACTGGATTCTCCCATGGACACGGTTGTCGTTGTGGTTGTCTCAGGTCTAGGACTGCTTCCTTTTCTGGGATGATGCACTGTTGTCTCAGTTGACTCTGACGTCTTCTCATTTAAACCGGTTGATGTTTCTCGGGTTGCTCTAAATGTGGTGGAAACTGCGCTGCTAGAAATAGTAGTGGTGGGTTCCCAAGTCTGTTCAATAACAGCCAATATACTCCTACCTATAGAGAAAGACCTTTCAAGCTCCAAATAATTGATGGAGCTTGCGAGAAGCTGTATAGTCACCGTTGCTGTGTTTCTCGCGCCTTTTGTCTTATTTGAGCGCACAATAATCTCACTACCCTCCGCATCTATTATTACTTTCAAATTTTCATCCGTGACATTGGTAGAACAGAGTAAGATATTTCCAGAATCCATCTCTTTGAACAACATTACAGTCAGTTCTGGCTCTTCGGGAGATGTTTTGCAGGAGCCATCTTTGGTGGTATCTGTGCAGGAGGCATTTGTCTCACTCCGCTGCGCTTGTACATAAAATACAAGGCTGGAGATGGAGGTTTCATCCACCCTGGAGGATATGATCTTTGTGTTTTTGGTCGCAGATGGTGGGACACAAATCGTAACATTCAAGGACACGATCTTCTGAATCTTTTCATTACCCAAGGGGGCTTGTTTGATGGACGGGTGACTGGTTGCAGAATTTACTTCTAGGAAAAATGGAACAGTCATTTTAGGCTTTCTTTACATATGTGCGTCTTAAGTTTTTTTTTTTTTTTGCAGAAAATGCACCAAAGGGAAAATGAAGCAAGAACTGATCCCATTCATTCGAATGAGTACATGTGGAGGAGATGAGGATGAGGGTTTCCCGTCAGGGGTGCCCTTTTCAGTGCTTTTTATTATTTCACACACAAGAATCAACGGTGGTTACAACGGACAATACGTTTTTTTTTTGGACATGATGAAGAAAGAACGACCCTTTGAAACACGTTGTCCGTTGAAACCACCGTTGTTTCTTCTGTGTGAAATAATAAAAAGCACTGAAAAGGGGCACCCCTGCTGGGAAACCCTCATCCTCAACTCCTCCACATGTACCTGCGCCGTTACGGCATCTCAGGTTGGACAACAGATGATTGGACCTGCTGGACTGGCACAGACAGGGGAACACATCTTGCTGCCAGATGATACACAACTGATGCCAACCGATGCACTTCTGGCATCAGTTGTGGTGAGTTCGACCAGTTTTGCCGGAGCCAAATGCCTTATATATGTAACTCTAGCCTTACTGGCAGAAAAGTGGTGTAACACAACTGAAAGCAACTTGAAAGCAAGCATGGGACTTGTAGGATTCCCATTCACTGACGAGTTTACATAACGTTATATATCTGTATTGTTTCCAGTTTTCAGGGGGGATCATAATGGTCAGTTATGTAACATTAATGATTGATTATTTAAGGACAATCCATTTCCATATGCCCGATTATATTGCACGGATATCATGAGCTGAGAAGATAGACGCACATGCTCCGTCACTGTCCCCAGAGCAGCCAATAGAAACAGCTTCTGCAGGGGAAATGAGAATGGACTATATGGTCAGCTGCCAGAGGGGGAAGGAGACTGATCCCCCTCCTCTGCTCAGATTAGCAACAGCTCCGAGGGAAACACATGAAAGCAAATAAATTGTAAAAAAAAAAAGTCTAATTTTTTTAATGCTAGAAAAACTGTGAATTGCTCTTAAACAGCTATTATCCCCTTATATCAAAATGATTCAGGTGATAACCTCTGCCAAACTATACAGAGACATATTCATCTCTGTAATATCGTTTTAGTTGGGTCCTTATAAGAATAACTCAACTTTTTAAATCAAGGATTTAAACTAAAATAAAATGGAAAACATATATTTATATATGTTTTATTAATATGTTATTCTTTAATTCATATATTTAATTAAAAAAATAACACTAACAGTCATCATTCTCATTAACCCACGCTGCTCTTTCTGCAGCTCTACTGATAGATCTACTTAATCTACTTCATGTTTGTCTGTAGTTTAAACAACAACCTCTGAACAGGTGGATATACATATATCTTGACCAATTATTATATTGACTGTATATATACTTTTATATTATTCTTTATATTTCCCTCCTTAGATCTAATAACATTGAACCAATATAGTAACGTATAATATGATAAAATGTCTCTTACCAAGAACACATAGTGCCAGCAGGATGATGGTCTTCAGGGGGATGTCCATGTCTTGGCTGGAGCACCTGTACATCTACTTCTCTAAGTCTCAGGGCCCCTAAGGAGGATTCATTTATATAGGGCAGATCGAGGTGTTTAGCATTAAAGGGACACCACCATTTGAAAATAGTATACGTAAATCTTTCCAAGGAGAGACCTTGTCATTGAGCGACTCTTATATCTCACTGATAAGGTTTATTTGTTAAGTTGGTAATAGTGTTTCCCTAATTGAGCTATACCACATGGATCACTGGAATATGGTCTACATTATATAGTCTCAAGTATTGTGTGGCTGTTACCCCTTTGTTGTCAAATAGGATGGAAATTTGAGACCTATAGGGATTGAATTAAGCAGCCTGTGTTCTACAAAACAGAATGTCAGCATATGGCTGCCTCCTCTTCCATAGATTTAGATTTCAACTGTATCTGCATCTTGATGACACAGATACAGCTGCAGCGGTTGTTCTCCTGGTGTGGCAGCCCACGTGGCTTTCTGCATCCTCAACTAACTTTCAGAAGGAGCTAGTGTGTGTCTCTTACACTTTATACCAGGCTACTTCTCAGGAGAGATACAAAGGTTCTCTAGAAGGTTCCCTAACTAACTGATACAGTGTGCTCGCTCCCCCCCTTTTTTTTTTTTTACTATTGCTGGCCCTATTCCAATATACTCAAAAAGCAGATCTATCCAGTGTATCACACAACGGTCTCCAGACAGGGCCGGATTAAGAGCATCATGGGCCTGGTGCTGAAGATTGTGATGGGCCTTTTTATCAAAGTATATATATGTTCCCCTCACATATAATGCCCCATTATATGTGAGGGGCACAGGACATGGGCATTATATGTGAGGTGCACAGGACAGGGGGGCATTATAGGTCAGGGGGGCATTATAGGTGCATTATATGGGCACATGACAGGGGGACCCCTGTCATGTGCCCCTCACATATAATGCCCTCTGACATGTGCCCCTCACAAATAATGCCCCCCTGTCCTGTGCCCCTCACATATAATGCCCCCCTGTCCTGTGCCCCTCACATATAATACCCCCTGTCCTGTGCCCCTCACATATAATGCCCCCTGTAATGTACCCCTCATATATAATATCCCCTGTTCTGTGCCCCTCACATATAATGCCCCATGTCCTGTGCTCCTCATATATAATATCCCCTGTTCTGTGCCCCTCACATATAATGCCCCATGTCCTGTGCTCCTCATATATAATATCCCCTGTTCTGTGCCCCTCACATATAATGCCCCATGTCCTGTGCCCCTCATATATAATACCCCCTGTCCTGTGCCCCTCATATATAATACCCCCTGTCCTGTGCCCCTCACATATAATGCCCCCTGTCCTGTGTCCCTCATATATAATGCCCCCTGTCCTGTGCCCCTCACATATAATGCCCCCTGTACTGTGCCCCTCACATATAATGCCCCCTGTCCTGTGCCCCTCACATATAATGCTCCCTGTTCTGTGCCCCTCACATATAATGCCCCCTGTTCTGTGCCCCTCACATATAATTCCCCCTGTTCTGTGCCCCTCACATATAATTCCCCCCTATTATGTGTCCCTCATTTATAATTTGCTCTTTTCTGTGCATGCACACCGCCCCCCCCTCCCCCCAAGTTTTAATAATTCCCCTGTACCATACGGCGCCCGAGCACCTCTCTCCAGCTGTCACATTTCTCAGACGCTGCTCCGTTCTTGCAGTGTGAGAGCTGCGGGGAGGTGATCTCCGGGCGCCAGCGCAATGATGTGATGTCATCGCGCCGCCCTGCCATGGATGGCATCCCCGCGGCTCACACTGCAAGAATGCAGCAGCGTGTGAGAAATGTGAGGGAATGGTGTAGCGGGACAGCTGACAGCTCCCGCTCCACCATGCTATAGTACAGGAGGGGCAACAATCTCAGGGTTCAATTGCCCCATTGCCCCCCCCCCCCCCTTGGATCTGCCACTGGCAGCACGGAGGTGATAGCGCAGCTGGCTGAGGCTGGGTTGCATGCGCCCCTTACATATAATGCCCCCATCATGCACCCCTCATAATCCACCAGCAACACCCCCCACCAGAAGTAGCCCCACCATCATCTACCAGCAACACCCCCCCCCCCCCCATTCCCCCTACCCCTGTGTGGTAATAGCATGAGCTTATGGATGATGGGGGTTCTACTTCTGGGGGGGAGCATTAGGCAGGCAGCAGTTTCCTCATATTAGGAGGTAGCGGTTTCCCCACATTAGGAAGGTAGCGGTTTCCCCACATTAGGTAGGTAGCATGTTCCCCACATTAGGTAGGTAGCAGTTTCCCCACATTAGGTAGTAGCAGGTTCCCCACCTTAGGTAGTAGCAGGCACCCCACATTAGGTAGTATTGTCGCCCCCCCCCCCCCACATATACACACAGACAGACACATACACACACAGACAGACAGACACACACACATACACACACACACAGACACACGTATAGACACACTTTCCCGTCCTGCGCTGCGCTTCTTCTCTCCGCCGGCGGCCTGACGAGTGACGTCACTGACGTCCTCCTGCGTGGGTCTGCGGAGGAACGTCACATGCGCGACGTCCCTCATCAGACTCTGGCTGGGAAAGTGAAGCCTTCCGGCATGAAGGATGCCTGAAGAATATACCTGCCCGGCGCCCGGAACTGCATGTCCCGGGCGTCAGGCAATACAAATTTCACATACCGCAAACTTTCGTTCCGCGGACCGTGAGTTCGAGGCTTGATTGTCGCGGGCGCCGGTCAGTCTGTGCGGGCCGTTTGTGCGGGCCGCTGGGCCTATTTTAACGCAGGGGCCTGGAGCTGCCGCTCCATCCGCCCCTTCTTTAATCCGGCCCTGTCTCCAGAGTACCATAACCACATATAAACCACCAGGTGAACACCTGACTGTTCTCCAAAGACTCAAAACTATATTGGCCACCAAGTAGATCACAATGTTTTCCAAAACACTGACGTCCATATATAAAGCACCTAGTGGAGAATACAATGGTCTTCAAAGATTCACAACATATATAAACCACCAGATGGATAATGTTATTTGTTTCCAAAGATCCACAACCTTATACATACCCTCAAGTGACCCATTATGTTCTCCACAACACTGGTGTCTGTATATAAACCTTTAAGTAGACAATGCAATGCTCTACAATCACTCACAACCATCTATAACCCACCAAGCAGACTTTACAATGTCCTCCAAAAGATCTACAGTCATTTAAACCACTAAGTGGACCAAATCCTTTTCTCCAAAGACCAACAACAAGTTAGAAAACAAAGTAAACCTTCTTCAGGGACCAACAAACAATAGGGCATATTCAATAGTGAGCCTATATCATTGTGTGGTGTCCCGGTACCGTATTTCATACGTTACCTTTGTAGAGGTCCCCATAGTCAGAGTCCCTAGGACGTCGGGGTCCCTCTTCTGTTGTTATCCCCTTGTCACCCCTCAGTTAGTCTATAACTATATAGAAGTACTTATAAATATAAGCATAGATATATGTATATATGTAATTGCCTACCTGTTCAGCATAGCAGGACCTGCGGGTCACGTGATTAGGTTTAGAACTCTATGGTTTTGCTACAGGACCTTTGGAGGTTCCCATGACGTGTTCACCCATAATGAAATGTAACGGTGAGTGACAGTTACA
>NC_079197.1:162746999-162851418 GCF_029499605.1 Hyla sarda
GAACTAATTTATGCAGTAAAAGTCAGCAACTGCTGAGCTGAGAAGTTTGTGACGAATCGAATTTACTGTAAATTCGCTCATCTCTACCTGGTACACATATTACGGGTCGGGATAGGAGGTCGGGATAGGAGGTCGGGATACGAGGACGGGATACGAGGAAGGGATACGAGGAAGGGATACGAGGACGGGATACGAGGGCGGGATACGAGGACGGGATACGAGGGCGGGATACGAGGACGGGATACGAGGACGGGATAGGATGTCGTGATAGGAGGTCGTGATAGGAGGTCGAGATAGGAGGACGAGATGGGAGGATGGGATAGGAGGACGAGATAGGAGGCCAGGATAGGAGGTCGAGATAGGAGGACGGGATAGGAAGTCGAGATATGAGGACGGGATAGGAGGTCAGGATAGGAGGTCGGGATAAGAGGTCGAGATAGGAGGTCGGGATAGATGGACTGGATAGGAGGACGGGATAGGAGGTCGAGATAGGAGGTCGAGATAGGAGGACGGGATAGGAGCTCGGGATAGGAGGTCAAGATAGGAGGAAGTGATAGGAGGTCAGGATAGATGGACTGGATAGGATGACAGGATAGGAGGACGGGATAGGAGGTCGAGATAGGAGGTCGAGATAGGAGGACGGGATAGGAGGACAGGATAGGAGGTCGAGATAGGAGGACGGGATAGGAGGACAGGATAGGAGGTCGAGATAGGAGGTCGAGATATGAGGACGAGATAGGAGGACAGGATAGGAGGTCGTAATAGGAGGTCGAGATAGGAGGACGAGATAGGAGGTTGAAATAGGATGTCGAGATAGGAGGACGAGATAGGAGGACAGGATAGGAGGTCGAGATAGGAGGTCGAGATAGGAGGTCGGGATAGGAGGACGGGATAGGAGGTCGGTATAGGAGGTCGGGATAGGAGGACGGGATAGGAGGACGGGCTATGAGGATGGGATAAGAGGTCAGGATATGAGGACAAGATGTGAGGATGGCATATGAGGTCGAGATAGGATGACGGGATAGGAGATCGGGATAGGAGGTCGGGATATGACAACAATATGAAGGACAGGATGTGAAGTCAAAAGCTTCCTCCTTTGTTTATTTTCCTCCCCAACAAGGATTAGGAAGGAAAAACCGCCGGGTACTCAGCTAGTTATATATATATATATAAGACTCAACGTGTGTGTGTGTATATATGTATGTACGTATGTGTGTGTGTGTGTATGTATGTGTGTATGTTCCACAAAAACTTCCAAGCGGCTAAAGATATTAACATGAAACTTGGCCACATGTTACTTATATGTCAACAACAAACATATGATAGGTGATTTAACCCTTACTCACCCCCATTTGCCAGGGGCGGGGTTTATGTTTAAAGTCCTATACAAGTCTATGGAAAATATATGTTACTGCATAACTTCCAAATGGCTGGAGATATTTCGATAATACTTGGTCACATGTTACTTATATGTCCACTTAAAATATAGGATAGTTAATTTAACCCTTAACTACCCCCATTTGTTTAAAGTCCCATGCAAATAAATGGAAAATGTATATTCTCACATAACTTCTGTACGGCTGGTGATATTTCAATACCTGGTACACATATTACAGGTTGGGATATGAGGACGGATGGGAGGTCGAGATATGAGGTCAAGATAGGAGGACGGGATGGTCGGGATAGGAGGTCGAGTTAGGAGGTCTGCATATGAGGACGGAATATGAGGTGGAGATAGGAGGTGGAGATAGGAGGGGGAGATAGGAGGACGGGATAGGAGGACGGGATAGGAGGTCGAGATAGGAGGTTGAGATAGGAGGATGGGATAGAAGGACGGGATAGAAGGATGGGATAGGAGGACGGGATAGGAGGACGGGATAGGAGGTGAAGATAGGAGGATGGGATAGGAGGTCGAGATAGGAGGACGGGATAGGAGGTCGAGAAAGGAGGTCGGGATAGGAGGTCGGGATGGGAGGTCGGGATAGGAGATGGGGATAGGAGGACTAGATATGGATTGAGATAGGAGGATGGGATAGGAGGTCAAGATAAAAGGACGGGATAGGAGGTTGAGATAGGAGGACGGGATAGAAGGACGGGATAGGAGGTCGAGATAGGAGGTCGGTATAGGAGGTCGGGATAGGAGGTCGAGATAGGAGGTCGAGATAGGAGGACGGGATAGGAGGACGGGATAGGAGGACGGGATAGGAGGTCGAGATAGGAGGTTGAGATAGTAGGTCGAGATAGGAGGACGGGATAGGAAGTCGAGATAGGAGGACAGGATAGGAGGACTGGATAGGAGGTCGGGATAGGAGGTCGGGGTATGAGGACGGGATATGAGGACGGGATATGGGGTTGGGATATGACAACAATATATGGGGATGGGATTTGAAGTCAAAAGCTTCATCCTTTGTTGATTTTCTTCCCCAAAAGGATGAGGAAGTTAAAACCGGGCAACGCCGGGTACTCAGCTAGTATATATATATAAAACTCAATGTGTGTGTATGTATATATGTATGTATGTATGTAGGTATGTGTGTATGTTCCAGCACCACGTCCAAACGGCTAAAGATATTAACATGAAACTTGGCCCACATGTTACTTATATGTCAACAACAAACATAGGATAGATGATTTAACCCTTACTCACCCCCATTTGCCAGGGGCGGGGTTTATGTTTAAAGTCCCATACAAGTCAATGGGAAATATGTGTTACTGCATAACTTCCAAACGGCTGGAGATATTTCGATAATACTTGGTCACGTTACTTATATATCCACTTAAAATATAGGACAGTTCATTTAACCCTTAACTACCCCCATTTGTGAGGGTCGGGGTTTTAGTTTAATGTCCCATGCAAATCAATGGAAAATGTATGTTATCATGTAACTTCCATTTGGCTATAGATATTTCAATACCTGGTACACATATTACGGGTCGGGATTTGAGGACGGGATAGGAGGACGGGATAGGAGGTCGGGATAGGAGGTCGGGATAGGAGGACGGGATAGGAGGACGGGATAGGAGGACAGGATAGGAGGTCGGGATAGGAGGTCGGGATAGGAGGTCGGGATAGGAGGACGGGATAGTAGGTCAGGATAGTAGGTCAGGATAGTAGGTAAGGATATGAGAACGGGATAGGAGGTCGAGATATGAGGACGGGATAGGAGGTCGAGATAGGAGGTCGGGATAGATGGACTGGATAGGAGGAAGGGATAGGAGGTCGGGATAGTAGGTCGAGATAGTAGGTCAAGATAGGAGGTCGAGATAGGAGGTCGAGATAGGAGGTCGAGATAGGAGGAAGGGATAAGAGGTCGGGATAGGAGGAAAGGATAGGAGGTCGGGATAGGAGGTCTGGATCAGAGGTCGGGATAGGAGGTCGCGATAGGAGGACGGGATAGGAGATATAAGGACGGGATAGGAGGTCGGGATAGGAGGTCGGGATAGGAGGTCGGGATAGGAGGTCGAGATAGGAGGTTGAGATAGGAGGTCGGGATAGGAGGTCGGGATAGGAAGTCAGGATATGAGAACAGGATATGGGGTTGGGATATGACAACAATATATGAGGACGGGATATGAAGTCAAAAGCTTCCTCCTTTGTTTATTTTCCTCCCCAACAAGGATTACGAAGGAAAAACCGGGCAACGCCGGGTACTCAGCTAGTGTGACATAAAGTAAAGTGCAAGAAGTACACAAAATATAAACTATGGGCGAGATTTATCAAAACCTGTGCAAAGGAAAAGTTCCCCAGTTGCCCATAGCAACCAATCAGATTGCTTCAAGCAATCTGATTGGTTGCTATGGGCAAATGGGCAACTTTTCTACTGGAAAGGTTTTGATAAATCTTCCCATATGTATTAATTTTGAGAACAGAATGAAAGGTGAATCTTTGACCAAAACAAGCCAGACCTTTCATTTACAGTACAATGTCCAACCTAAGGAAAGAATAAAAGTAAAGAGAGGAAATACACAGGCAGGTACAAGCTGTCGTGATATAGCTAGGGGCCCCATGAACACCCTGTGAACTTGACTTGGAGAAAATTCACTGTAGTTGGCCAAGTTTAGCTAAACGTTATTGGCTTCTTCACTTAAATGGATCATTAATATTAAAACTCATCTCTAATCCATAGTATAGATGATAAGTATCTGATCAATGGGGGTCCAACTGCTGAGGCCCCCACCGATTACAAGAACAGGGATCTTTGGTCCTTGAGTGGCAGCATGCATACTTGTCTACCACTCCATTCTCTCTCCATTGGACTTCTGCAGTGGGATACCAGTGGAAAGGTGATAAGGTTTAATCTTGGGACAACCCCTTTAACATACATGATTTGTTTAGTTAAACATGTGTGTACTTACAGTAGAAGGGGAGATTAGCAGCTGCCAGTCGGTGCCCTTAAAATTTTCGTTCTTGTCACCTTAGACCCCCAATGACCAACAATGACAATACATCTTTCAACTGATGGGGTCCCATAGGTCACCCTTAGGTCACGTGGTCACTGGTACCTCACTGGGTTACAATCACATGACAACAGGTCTTGAAGGCATAAAACATTTTATATACAATACACTATATAAGAAGCATAGAAGCAGATATACAAAGGAACAGGTGCAGGGGTGGCCCAGGGGTCACTGTATGGAGGCTGCCTGACAGGGCAGCAAGGGTACTGGGGTGCAACTCCTGTACTGGGCCACCACACCAGCCTTCGAGGAAAAAGGTCCTAGTAGGTCTAGAGAGAGTCTACGCTAAGATGGGCAAGAGTGCGGAGCAGCAGAACTCCCTCTTACCTAGACTAGGCCTCCAACATCTTGTTATGTTTGAAACAGAAGTCCCCGTGAAGTTATGGAGATACCCTGGTCATCTTACTAAATTTAAGATCTTTCATTTTTCACAAGGCCTCTGAAAAATGAAAGAAGCGATCTGATTGGATGCTATGGGCAACTCAGCAACTTTTCCTTTGCACAGGTTTTGATGAATCTACCACTATGTTCCTTAACCATTCATTCCCAGCCTTACACATTACATCCAGTTTCAATTAACCCCAATACCCATATTTGGTACCCCATTAAGCTAGTTCCTGCACTCAGTTAATGCCCATGGTTCAAAGGCTTTCTTAATTACCAATTGACCTACATTTGTCAATCATGAGCAAAGTTTAACCAGAACACTGTAACACTCCGTCCCACCCCGGGACTTGAACCACTGCACAGTCTCCCATCTACTGTACTGCCGAGACCCTCCTGCTTATCATACAGTTATACATACCATGAGATCCCCATAGATCACAATGGGCCTATTGGTTTCAACAGGCAAAAATCACAGAGTTAATGCACTAGCCCATTAGTTCCCTATGCCATAAAAGAAGGGAGGGCTCAATATTCGCAAATATGCGCATACATTTTTGCATATGCGCATAAATGTTCGCATAAATTTTCGTATATGCACATAGAAAAAGTGAATATAATGAATATGTGAATTTCACAAATATATACCGAATATTCGTTCATATATTTGTGAAATATCGCAAATTCGAATATGGCCTATGCCGCTCATCACTAGTGCCAACTGATTCTGCCTGCTCTGGACTGAATATTTCTGGCCAGAGATTCCATATTCTGAACCTAGCCTAACCCTTTCACTGCTTTAGTCTTTCAGAGATGCAGATATTTATCCTTTCACTTTCCCAAACCCCACGAGGGATGCAGACATTAACACCTTAAGGACCAAGGGCATACCTGTGCGCCCTGGTCTCGCTCCTGTGCTATAACGCGGGGTATGGGCTGACCCCGTGTCATCGCCAGGTGGTCCCAGTGGCTATTAGCCCGGAATTAAGCTGTGGTGGCCCAGTACAGAAGTTGCACCCCTGTACCCTAGCTGCCCTGTCAGGTAGCCTCCATACAGTGTCCCCCTGGGCCCCCTGCACCTGTTCCCCTTGTTCCTGTACTTCTATGCCTATGTTATGCTGTGTATTGTATATAAAAGTATTATGCCTTTAAGAACAGTTGACATGTAATTAACCTGTTGTCATGTGATTGTAACCCAGTAAGGTATCAGTGACCATGTGACCTAAGGGTGACCTATTGGACCCCTCCTAGTCTCCCCCATATAAGTCCTGGGTGGAGCTAGCTCTCTTATCTTATGCTCTTTCTGCTTAGCTGACTTGCAAGCCCTAGGTGTGTGTCCGGAGTCCAGAGGAGGCCTAAAGTCAGTCAAGCAGCCAGGATTCTCAAGTCCATTGCCCCACAGGTCAAGTCAAAGCCTGGTAAGATACAGAAGGGGTTAAGTCAGTCATAGTCTGTCATAGTCAGGTCAGTTCAAGTCATCCTGTCTCAAGTCAGCGTGGCCTGCATCCAAATTGTCCAAGTCCACTATAAATCCCAGCAAGCCCTAAGGTCTCAGAAGTCACTGGTCACCTCTGTGGACCTAGCCAAGCTGTATAGACTGTTACATATGTCTGACTTAGTAAAGCTGCCGTTGTTCTGTAACTTGGCGTCTGAGTCATTATTTTCCCCCGTGCCTGGCCCAGGATCCAGCGGTATACCTTTGGGTGGTGTAGAGGATAAACTATGCCCTGGCATCATGAATACAAGGGGTTAATACCATCTGCCCCTAGGATAATTCCATCTGCCCTCATCACACCCTCACCACAAACCCCTTAGACTAAAACGTCTAAAACGAAAGTAAACCATCCCCGGCAGCTCAGTCGGGCTGTTGCGGACCGCCGCGGTGAAATCATGGCATTACTTAAAGCTGAATGGACGGGGGAGGGTCCCTACCTGCCTCCATCTCCTTCCGATCGGTGCTCGGCTGCTCCATACCTGAGATCCAGGCTGGAGCAGCAGAGCACCGATAACACTGATCAATGCTATGCTATGGCCCTACAGGGACAAAAAATGGTGTAAAAGTAGTTAAAAAAAAAAAAGTTAATAAATGTGATTCAACTCCTTCCCTAATAAAAGTTTCAATCACACCCCTTTTCCCATTTAAAGGGGTATTCCAGGAATAAACTTTTTTTTTTATATATCACCTGGCTCCAGAAAGTTAAACAGATTTGTAAATGACATCTATTAAAAAATCTTAATCCTTCCAATAATTATCAGCTGCTGAAGTTGAGTTGTTCTTTTCTGTCTGGCAACAGTGCTCTCTGCTGACATCTCTGCTTGTCTCGGGAACTGCACAGAGAAGAAGAGGTTTGCTATGGGGATTTGCTTCTATCCCGGACAGTTCCCGAAACACGTGTCATCAGAGAGCACTTAGACAGAAAACAGCAACTCAACTTCAACAGCTTATAAGTACTGAAAGGATTAAGAATTTTTAATAGAAGTAATTTACAAATCTGTTTAACTTTCTGGAGCCTGTTGATATATAAAATATATTTTTTTCCTGGATAACCCCTTTAAAAAAAAAAAGTATGTAAACATAAATGAACATAGGCATATGTGGTATCGCCGCATGCGTAAATATCCGAACTATAAAAATATAACATTAATTAAACCGTACCGTCAATGGCGTATACGTAAAAAAAATCCAAAGTCCATTTTGTATACCCTAATAAAATGTATAAAAAGCGATCAAAATGTCCCATCAAAACCAAAATTGTAAGGATAAAAACTTCAGATCACGGTGCAAAAAATGAGCCTCATACATCCCCATGTGCAGAAAATAAAAAAGTTATAAGGGTCAGAAGATGACAATTTTAAGTAGTGAACTAAAATAAAACCTACATAAATGAGGTATTCTTGTAACCATATGGACCTACAAAATAAAGAAAAGGTGTCATTTCTACTGAAAAGTGCACTGTGTAGAATCGGAAGCCCCCAAAAGTTACAAAATGGCGGGTGTTTTTTGTTTTCTTTGTTCAATTATGCCCCATTAATATTTTTTTTCTGGTTTCGCCGTAGGTTTTGTGGTGAAATGATTGATGTCATTACAAAGTAAAATTGGTGGCGCAAAAAATAAAAATAAATAAAAAGAAAACCCTTATATGGATCTGTAGGTGGAAAATTGAAAGCGTTATGATTTTTAGAAAGTGAGGAAGAAAAGGCAAAAGTGCAACAATGAAAAATGGCCCAGTCCTTAAAGGGTTAACCCTTTCTCTGCAATAAGCCACTAAGCATACTAGTATTTTACTTCTTCTCTGTGCTAGACCACCAGGGTTGGAGACATTCACCCCTTCACTGCCCTAGACCACAGGTATGGTGCCATAAACCAATTTAAGGGGTAATCCAGGGATAGAAATAGCACCACCTATGTCCTCAGGTTGTGTGTGGTACTACAACCTGGATCTATGCACCTCAATGGAACTGAGCTGCAATACCGCACACAATCTAAGGACAGTGGTGCTGTTTTTGAAAGGAAAAAAGCTTGGTTCTTTCCCTGGATAACCCCTTTAAAGGGGTTCTCCGGTGCTTACACATCTTTTCCCCTATCCAAAGGATAGGGGATAAGATGCCTGATCGCGGGAGTCGGATCGCAGGAGTCTTTCCCCCCTGATCTTGCACGGGGCACCCCGTTTGTAATCAGTCCCCGGAACGTGTTCGCTCCGGGTCTGATTACCGGCGGCCACACAGCCGGCGGCGTGTGACGTCCCGCTTTCCGCCCCCGTGTGATGTCAGGCTCCGCCCCTCAATGCAAGCCTACGGGAGGGGGCGTGACAGCTATCACGCCCCCTCCCATAGACTTGCATTGAGGGGCGGAGCGTGACGTCACACGGGGGCGGAGGTGTGACGTCACACACCGCCGGCCCAGTGGTCGTCGGTAATCAGACCCGGAGCGAACACGCTCCGGGGACTGATTACAAACGGGGTGCCGCTTGCAACATCCCGGGGGTCCCCAGCGGCGGGACTCCCGCGATCAGGCATCTTATCCCCTATCCTTTGGATAGG
Source organism: Hyla sarda (assembly GCF_029499605.1). Taxonomy (NCBI): domain Eukaryota; kingdom Metazoa; phylum Chordata; class Amphibia; order Anura; family Hylidae; genus Hyla; species Hyla sarda. The sequence continues at coordinate 162,755,883 of NC_079197.1, forward strand.
GGAAAAGATGTGTAAGCACCGGAGTACCCCTTTAACTATCCCTGCTCATATTAGCTGACTATCTGGTGTTTTTCACCAGTTTGGTTTTGATAAATCTCCCAGACTATTGTGGATAACATTTCCATGTGAGACTTTAAAGAAATATTAATACATTTGTATAATGGGTGTTGAAATATGAACATACTGAGGACATAATCGTAACTGAACTCTGCAACACTGGTGTCCGCTTCACACTTAGTAACCACTAGATGGCAATATTGTAAAGAGGCAGAGGTAGTGCTTTCCAAACTTTTCACGTAGGTGACACCCTATTAGGAGATACATAGTTCTGTCATACAATCTTCGCTGTACCCCATTGTGCGTCCTATGACGTAATGTGCGTCCACTAATTCCACTTAACCCATTGTGCGTCCTATGATGTAATACCAGTATTAGCATTACAAATGTGGCTGCTACCCCTCTGTGCCATTTCATCACTCCCTTTACCACCTACTGTGCCATTTCATGTCCCCCTTTTATCACCCCCTGTGCCATTTCATTCCCCCCTTTATCACCCCTGTACAATTTTATCCCTCCCCCTTTATTTATACATTTATAAGGGGGGGGGGGATTTATTTATACATTAAAGGGGTATGCCACTGCCCCAGCGTTCAGAACATTTTGTCCTGAAATGTTGTGCGGGCTGCTGGGGTCATGAAGTCAGGACCACGCCCCACCTGATGTCACGTCACGCCCCCTCAATGCAAGTTTATGGGAGGGGGCGTGGCACGCCCCCTCCCATAAACTTGCATTGAGGGGGCGTGGCCTGAAGTCACGAGGGGTGTGGCCGTGAGGCACAATAGCTGCCCCTCCTACAAGAAGTCAGTATAATAGTTGGGCTATACAAGCGTCAGTAATAAAATAAGAACAAACAAATGCAGTCGTTGTCAGCACATAGTCCAGCAGCTGGGTACATGCACCATGAGCTGTTACACAAACCAACAAATCCCCGCGCAACCCCCACCCACCGGTAGCCCCCAAAGTATAAATGTGCATCAATCCATCAGACAAGGCAGTAGGATATGAACTATCTACAGAGGCATCTAGAATCAGCCACGGGAGCCACATATTATCACATTTCTTATGGCATTTACAACTCAAAAAGAAAGCCTGGTAAAGGGGGACGTATTCCTTAAAGGGGTACTCCACTGGAAAACATTATATATATATATTTTTTTTAAATCAACTGGTGCCAGAAAGTTAAACATATTTGTAAATTACTTCTATTAAAAAATCTTAATCCTTCCAGTCATTTTTAGCTGCTATTTGCTCCACAGGAAGTTCTTATCTTTTTTTAATTTCCTTCCTGTCTGACCACAGTGCTCTCTGCTGACACCTCTGTCCATTTTAGGAACTGTCCAGAGTAGGAAAAAATTTCCAAAGCAAACCTCTCCTGCTCTGGAAAGTTCCTAAAATGAACAGAGGTGTCAGCAGAGAGCACTGTGGTCAGACAGAAAAGAAATTCAGAAAGAAAAGAACTTCCTGTGGAGCATATAGCAGCTGATAAGTACTGGAAGGATTAAGATTTTCTATTAGAAGTAATTTACAAATATGTTAAACTTTCTGGCTTCAGTTGATAAAAATTTTTTTTTTTCAGTGGAGTACCCCTTTAACTAAACGAATACACCTTGAGATCAGGGGGTTCACCATGTCCTTCCAAGTCATTGCTACTATATTTCGGGCACAGAAAAGAAGGAATCGAATGAGCAGACGCCTATGGGCTCCTGTCTCCACCTCATTGATAAGCCCCAGTAGGCAAACTTCAGGGGAGAAATGGAAACTCAAGGTGGTCAGCTAGGAACTGTATAACGTCCCTCCAGAACCGGGCCACACACAAACAACTCCAGACAGCATGCAAGAAAGTCCTTTTATCAGCTTAGCAGTTAAAGGGTTATTCCAGGCCAAAACTTTATATATCATAAATATATATCAACTGGCTCCGGAAAGTAAAACAGATTTGTAAATGACTTCTATTAAAAAATCTTAATCCTTCCAATAGTTATTAGCTTCTGAAGTTGAGTTGTTGTTTTCTGTCTAACTGCTCTCTGATGACTCACGTCCCGGGAGCTGTGCAGTTCCTATGGGGATATTCTCCCATCATGCACAGCTCCCGGGACGTGACATCATCATTCAGCAGTTAGACAAACAACTTCAGAAGCTAATAACTATTGGAAGGATTAAGATTTTTTTAATAGAAGTAATTTACAAATCTGTTTAACATTTCCGGAGCCAGTTGATATATATAAAAAAAGGTTTTGCCTGGAATACCCCTTTAAAGCAGCGGTTACAGGAGGAAACACCTACGTTTAAATGGGCGCTCTCATTAAAACACATTTTTGCTATTGAACTCCTTATGGTGGATACAAATTCATTCTAATTTACTTTGTTAAAAAAAAGTTTTTTTATGTTTTCTTCGTGTTTAAAAAAGTTGCCACTAGGTGTCTCCCTACTTGTCCAGAGTTGTGATAATGTGAGAAAAGACGTTGTAGAGGCGCTGCTGATTTCGAATTGGATGTAACAAACCAAAACCAGAGATGCAGAAGTACAAAACACTGGAAAGCTTATAAAACAAATGGGTCCCTCTTTCCTTCTGGAGAGAGAGTTCTGGTTTGGCATTAATCCCGATTAGCTTTTTATATCCCGTAACTGGAGCTAAGCTGATACCAGGGAACATCGCCTGAGAAGGTGATGTAATGAGCTGATTTGCATATTCCTCTACCCAGAAGGCCTGCGGAGTGCTTAGTGGCCCTTGAAAGTTCCGTCACATCAGGAGTGGTGAACTCTCCCTGAGTTAAATACTCATCCCGTATATATATATATATATATATATATATATATATATATATGTATTTTTATATATAAGTATGCTTCATGTATTTATGTCCCTACATGTTTTCACCTCCTATACACCTGCTGGTTGCCCATATGACTATATATAGGATTTTAGCATCCCTCTCTTATTATCCCTCTCTATTATGGCTCATCACATCTTTCTCTATAGGTATTATATTGCTTTATAGTACATTTTGAGTATCATGGTAATATACCACTTTGTTCTTCTTATTACCAGCACTTTGTATTGCCTCCTGTATATACCGTTCACATTATTGTCTCCTATACCATTCCCCATCTCGCACACACTCCGGTGTCCAGCGTCATTAGCTGGTTATGTCACCATGCACCCCCCATATACTCCATGCACTCCCCTATGTCATATATTCAGTGCTGCACATACATCCCAGTACAGTTAGTTTATTATGACATTGCTGCCGAACTGCTGCCAGCGATCACTGGCGCCACGCATAGCTCCCAACTGCAGATGCCGGTGCTCACAGTCAGCGGTGACAGTCTAGCTTTCTCCTGCCCGGGTCTCCCATCTGATGACTGGGCACCTGTAGTCACGTGACGGCCGCTCCATAGCATCCACTGGCCCAATGTTTTATTCTGCTTTTTATTTCAATCCCACCTATTATTGATAAATTATTCATGCATCCTCCTATTTCTTATCATAACTAAGTGTATTTTTACTATTGATGTTTAATTTGTACTGTTTTAATTATATACCATGTGATGAGTGTTTCCCACCAGGGTGTTGGCGCCTTTTTGTACTTATTTAAAGTCTGACTGTATCTATACTGATCTGAAGAAGGGGGTGGCTCCCCCAAAACGCTTTATATCTTTTTATATCTTTTTATTTAAATAAACCTTCCAGTGTTTTGTACTTCTGCATCTCTGGTTTACATCCAATGCGGAATCAGCAGCGCCTCTACAAGGTCTTTTCTCACGTTATTTCTAGTCTTCATCCAGGACTGGTTCTCCCTCTCCTGCAACCTCAGGCCTAGCTGCAGTTCCAGCTTCAATTGCCTCAACTTGCTCTAAGGTGAGCAGCCACTACCTAGGGGTCACACTCCACTTGCCCGTATTGCTCTGAATACTCAAACGGTATCACATGAGGCTCCCCCTCCGGTGTCCCTCTCTTTTTTCCTCCCCTATTAGCTACTCTCCAGTGCACATTTCCCCCCATCTTTTGCACAGACTTTGGACTCCTGCTGGCCTGGCAGAAGTCCAAACTCAGGAAATGCTGGGGGGGAGGGGGGTGCAGCCTTATCCAATCATAGCTCTTCTCACACACTGAACTGCTCTGGTCTGTGTGTAGCAGAGTGAGGGAGGAAGTTCTCCCCTGTAAGGCTTCAGATAATGTCACGCCTGCTGGGGAACACCCCTTCCCAGTTTGTGAATCTGACTGAGCAGAAAAAAATACAGAGCAATATCAAGTTAGAAAACTAAAAAATAATAAAAGTAAAGGCAGGGGGTGGTATATCATGATGGGGACAGTGAACTGGGAGGATTATAAAATTTTACAAGATTATGAGAGGTACTCTTCAAGTTTCACAGGGGTGTAGTAAAGTCAAAGAACAAAACGGGACTGTATCAGGAGATCCCTGGCACTGACCACAGTTGGATTATATGTCTTTTTCCACCTCCTATCATTGTTCTGAGCTAAGGGTAGATAAATCCCACTTGGAAAAAGGCAATAGCAAAGGAACTCGGCCCTGTGGACTGTAGGTGTGCATAGGTAAGTATGAGTAAGTGGTTTGAACAGGTCTGTGGTGCCCAAGAGCAGTTCGTCCTTAGAAAACTCGGGGATCACAAGAAGGGTTTTTAACCACATCCCTCAAATGAAGGTAGTGGAAAAGGGTGGACCGCGGTACATTGAATTAAGATTGCATTTCAGTAAAGGATGAGCAGGGTAAGGTATGGTCATCCCCAAACAAATGCACCGCAAATTTAACCCGTGACTGCTCCAAAAGCCAGCAGATGGCGGCCAGCAAATTCCGGAGGTGAAGCAAGTGAGGGTTCGCCCACAGTGGGGCCCTCAGGGAGACTATAGGGTAAGGAAAAAGCTTAGACACCCCAGACCAGACCCCAGACACTGTTTTAACTGGGAGCAAGGAAGAAGGAGCAGAAGGAAACGTATACAGCGCATTGGTGAGGCTCTCATAGGACCCCATGAGGGCCCCAGCAAGGGTAATCGCCACAATAGACAGATCAATATCTATCCACCAGGCCACATACACCAACTGAGACGCTAGAAAATAGTGGTACAAAGCAACAAGACATCTTGTTGCTTTGGTACCTGGAGGAGAGCCAGACTAAGTGTGGAAGGTTTGACTTGCCAATAGAAGGATCTCAGCACACTGTTCAGCCTCTGAAAGTAACGGTTAGAGTGAGTGACCTGGGCCAGTAGATCTGAGTGAGCCATCCGCATCGGCCAAATATATCAGGGTATCATCAACGTACATGGAAACTTTCTGAGGAATGCCCTGAATAGAGGATGTTGCCCTGATAGCAGCAGCCAAGGGCTCAACTGCTAGGGCAAATAAATGGGGTGAGAGGGGGCAACCCTGACAAGTCCGCCGTCCAAAGGGTAAGGGAACAGAGACATTCAGGTTAGTGCGTATGCGAGCACTAGGCCTATCGTAGAGTAAACACACCCATGAGCAAAATTGAGGCCTAACTTTTAATGTTCGCAGCAGGGTCCACAAATATTGCCACTCCATGGAATTAAAACTCTTATAAACATTGAGGCTCAGCACAAACTCAGGAGAATCATCGAGACCAGAAGCGGCAACATTCAGGGGGAGCCGCTGTACATTTATATCAGTGGCTCTTCCCGGCATAAACCTGGTTTGGTCAGGATGGACAATGGAGATGACAACCTTGTTGAGTCTCGTGGCCAAACTTTTTGACAGGATCTTAATATCAAAATTTAGAAGGGAAATAGGTCTGTACGAGTCCAGGCTTCAGGAGAACCACAATGAGTACCTCCCTTAACTCCTTAACGACGCAGAACATATATAATACAGTGTCTGGCAGTATTATATTCAGAGGGCGCAGTGTCTGGCAGTATTATATTCAGAGGGCGCAGTGTCTGGCAGTATTATAATCTGAGGCCGTAGTGTGTGATAGTATTATATTCAGAGGGCGCAGTGTGTGGCAGTATTATATTCAGAGGGTGCAGTGTGTGGCAGTATTATATTCAGAGGGTGCAGTGTGTGGTAGTATTATAATCTGAGGCCATAGTGTGTGGCAGTATTATATTCAGAGGGTGCAGTGTGTGGCAGTAATACATTCAGAGGGTGCGGTGTGTGGCAGTATTATATTCAGAGGGTGCAGTGTGTGGCAGTATTATATTCAGAGGGTGCAGTGTGTGGCAGTAATACATTCAGAGGGCGCAATGTGTGGCAGTATTATATTCAGAGGGTGCAGTGTGTGGCAGTATTATATTCAGAGGGTGCAGTGTGTGGTAGTATTATAATCTGAGGCCATAGTGTGTGGCAGTATTATATTCAGAGGGTGCAGTGTGTGGCAGTAATACATTCAGAGGGTGCGGTGTGTGGCAGTAATATATTCAGAGGGTGCCGTGTGTGGTAGTGTTATATTCAGAGGGTGCAGTGTGTGGCAGTCATCACTTGTTTATTTACTTAGGTTGTAAAACAGATAATTGTATTATTTTATCTACGCTATATATTTTACACAACAGTGACATTTAAGTATGGCTTACAAATGCTCTTCATACGTCCATAAAAAAATGCCCATGGGTGGTGCATATCAGTATGGGTGGTGCAATTTGGTATGGGTGGGGTACATTGGCATGGGTGTGGCCTGCCTTGTGGGGGAGAATGTTAGGGGCCTCCTCAGTAGGTCTTGCAGGGGGCCTCCAAATTTATTGTTACCCCACTGCGTCTACCAGGAGATTTTGGAGCACTTCATGCTTCCTTTCCTTTTACGTTGCATTAATGAAATTCAATGGACTTTTGCACAATATTCACATTTTTCGAGTTTCACCTGTACATACCAGAGATAGTGCTAGATAACAAATTGGTGAGCAGGAGTGGCGCCACCCTTGTTCCACAATTTGTTATCTAGCACTTTCTCTGGTATGTATAACTATACCTGGCCTCTTGTTGACATACTCTGCTTATATTATATATAGAGGAAGTAGACATCAGCTATTCCCTGTACATTAGTTCTATACAAGTTATATGTGTGAGCAGGTCGTGTTGCCCTCTTGTCTGTCTCCCCAGTGGGAGTTTTTCCTTGTGGTTTTTATAATTGTCTGTAACGTCCTTTGATTTTAAAATGATGCAATAGAATGACTCCATAGTTTTCTTGTGTGACCCTCTAAAAGTAGCAAAATTGCGATTTTCTTTACCATGAAAGGTGTGTTTACAAACCACAATTGGTCGCACAAACAGTCCTCATATGGGTCTGTGGATGGAAAAATAAGAGAGTTATGGCGAAGCGAGGAGGAAAAAACAAAAATACATAAATGAAGCTGGCTGTGTCCTTAAGGGGCTGAATATAATTTTTATTAGTTTTTCACAATGTTAACAGAAACAAAGTAAAAAGCCAAAGAAAGTCATCATAATGAGAACTAATTTCAACCTATATCTCTATTGTGTCCCTATTGTGTTGATCTAGAGGAAGGCAAAAAAATAAATAAACATATGAGGCTAACGCCAATTGCCCCATACTAGGGTGAAAATACCTTCCCGCCTCCAAATATTGCCCTGGAGCAACGTTCTGTCCCTATAGATCTATTATCCATAATCTGTAATGTTATTTCTCTCCAGAAATGTATCCAGACCCCTCCTGATCTCTTTTATTGTACTCACCATGACCACTTCCTCCGGGAGAGAATTCCACAGTCTCACTGCTCTTACAGTGAAGAACCCCCGTCTTGCTGGTGTAGAAACCTACTTTCCTAGAGGATGCCCCTTTGTTATAGATACAGTGGTCCCTCAACAATATTTATTGGTTCCAGGACGACCATTATATGTTGAAATCATAACTCTATGGAAACCTGGTAATTGGTTCTTAAAGGAGTAGTCCAGTGGTGAACCCAGTGGTGAACAACTTATCCCCTATCCTAAGGATAGGGGATAAGTTTGAGATCGCGGGGGGTCCGACCGCTGGGGCTCCCTGCGATCTCCTGTATGGAGCCCTGACAGCCCGCGGGAAGGGGGCTTGTCGACCTCCGCACGAAGCGGCGGTCGACACGCCCCCTCAATACAACTTCGGCAATCTCCGGCTCTGCCATAGAGATGTATTGAGGGGGCGTGTCGGCCGCAGCTTCGTGCGGAGGTCGACACCTGCTATCTGGCCGGAGAGCCTGGCCCCTGTACAGAGAGATCGCAGGGGGCCCCAGCGGTCGGACCCCCTGCGATCTAAAACTTATCCCCTATCCTTAGGATAGGGGATCATTTTTTCACCACTGGACTACCCCTTTAAGCCCCCATAATGCCATCTGAAAATAAGAAAAAGTGAGGATTAAACAAAAAATAAGTAGACAACTAATATAGATAAAGCAAATCCTTACATATAAAAGTAAGAAATCACTGTCTATGTAGAGGACAGGAGCTTCTTCAGGGTCCTGTACAGTACACACAGTGTTCCAAAAACAATAAAATGGGGCCGCTCTCACCTGGTGTCCAAAGGAGCAGCTAACCCTGGCACAGGTAATGAGTACTGTAGGGGGCGCTACCAGACACCAGTCAGTGCATACACTTCAGTAATACAGGGGTTTTACCAGTGAATGCCCATTCTGATTGGTCGGTTCTTCTGGCCATTGACACGTTTCACAGATCTGGACTCTCTGTGGCATTGTATGGTGAGTCTGGTTTCAAGTTACAATGGTCCAGAATAGACAATTGTATGTAGAAACTATTGTATGTTGAGGCCGTTGTAAGTAGAGGGACCACTGTACAGTACTGGGTGTAAGTAGGTCAGGGGAGAGATCTCTGTACTGCCCCCTGATATATTTATACATAGTTATTAGATCGTCTGTCTTCTAAACCAAATAACCCTAATTTTGACCATCTTTCTGGGTACTGATCAGCGGTGTTTTAACACAGGGAGCCCAAACTCTGATAAAGTCCTCGTGTGACCTATTTTCCCAGATTACCAATTCCTCCATGCAACACAGGCCATTCACTCTAATCACTTGGCTGGGATAGGTTATTTTGCAGAGTGATTAAATGAGTAGTCAGGTCAGACCTCTTGGATCAGAAAAAAAGAGCTTGGCCCCCCCAAAGGAGTATGAGAGGGGCAGTTAATGGAATAGTGGGCCCATAAGTTGTTTTATAGTAGCCAAAACTGAATCCCAAAAGGATTTCATGGTTAGGCATGTCAGCCACAAGTGGGAAAAGCTACCAGGGGAGCCACCACAACACCAGCAGAGATTACTATCCAGTATGTTAAGTTTATAAAGCCAATACAGTGATCCCTCAACTTACAATGGCCTCAACATACAATAATTTCAACATACAATGGTCTTTTCTGGACCATTGTAAGTTGAAACCAGACTCAACATACAATGTACAGACAATCCAGATCTGTGAAACGTGTCAATGGCTGGAAGAACCGACCAATCAGAATGGGCATTTCACTGGTAAAACCCCTGTATTACTGAAGTGCATGCACTGACTGGTGTCTGGTAGCGCCCCCTACAGTACAGGGAGGTATTACATGTTCTGTACACTTTACCTGTACCAGGGTTAGCTGCTCCTCTGGACACCAGGTGAGGGCGTCTCCATGTTACTTTTTTAGGAAACTGCGTGTACTGTACAGGACACCAAAGAAGCTCCTGTCCTCTACATAGACCAGTGTTTCCCAAACAGGGTGCCCCCAGCTGTTGCAAAACTACAACTCCCAGCATGCCCGGACAGCCAAAGGCTGTCCGGGCATGCTGGGAGTTATAGTTTTGCAACAGCTGGAGGCTCCATGCTTGGGAAACACTGACTTAGACAGTGATTTACAGCTCCCAGCAGATCTATATTACTTTTATATGTAAGGATTTGCTTTATCTGTATTAGCTATACTTATTTTTCTTTAATTCTCACTTTTTCCTATTTTTTTTAATGATATTTTGGTGCCTTTAGAACCAATTATCAGGTTTCCATAGAGTTCTGGTCTCAACATACAATGGTTTCAACATATAAAAATGGCTGTCCTGGAACCAATTAATATTGTAACTTGAGGGATCACTGTATCCAGTTGTAAACCAGCGGATTAGTAGTTTAAAGGCGTTTTCCTGTATTTACATTTATCTAGAAAAACCAGAAGATTTTTTTTTATAATTGTCTAATTTTTAGTTCTGGAATAAAAAAAAACACCCAGTTCCTTTTCCCATGCATGAATGTACGGTGCATCCCATCCAGGGCCGGCACCACCAATAGGTGGGATAGGCAGCTGCCTAGAGTGCTCTCTTGATGGGGGCGCTGCTCCGTCTGCTGCGGCAAAAAAAGGGTATTGTATGCTCACAGTCCTTTGGCTGGCAGGAGAGTGCAACGCAGCTCCCCTCACTCAGCTCCCTTCAATTCCTGTTAGGCGCGCAAGAGCAAACCCCCCTAAATCCTTGCACCAGCCCTGATCCCGCGTATAGCCCATCTGAAGTAAAGCATGAAGTCGTTTCCCGTGTTCATATAATGTATTCTGATTGTCTCCAGGGGCAGCTATGAGGAACATAATATTTCCATGGTTACATTTCTTTATCTTTCATCTGTTCTATTTGCTGAAACAATATTAGATATTGACCAATGGGTGAGTCTTTAGAAACCTTTATACCTTCAAATGTAACTAAAGTAAAGTGGTACTTTCACTTTCTCTGCCCATTGGATCACTCGTCTCAGCAATTTCTGCCCATTGGTTCCCTGTATCCATTCTGACCGACACGATGGCTGTTGTCCCTGTGGTCGCTGCTCTCTCAGGTACTTCCTCAGTTCTTAAAGGGTACCTCTCATCAAAGAAACTTTTGATATATTTTAGATGAATGAATGTTGAATAACTTGCCAATAGCATGTTAATGAGAAATATGCTTCTTTCTATTGTATTTTTCCCGATCAGTCCCGTCAGCAAGCATTTCTGACTCATGCTGGAGTCCTAAACACTCAGAGCTGCCAGCCTGCTTTGTTCACAGCCAAACAGGCTGTGAACAGAGCAGGCTGGCAGCTCTGAGTGTTCTCCTTTGTGAACAAAGCAGACTGGCAGCTCGTAGTGTTTAGGACTCCAGCATGAGTCTGAAATGCTTGCTGCCAGGACTGGTAGGGAGACCCCTAGTGGTCATTTCTTCAAAGTGGAAAATTAAATAGAAAGAAGCATATTTTTTTTATAATAAGCAATTGTAAAGTTATTCTGCATACATTAATCTATATATTAATAATATATCAAAAGTTTTTTTGATGAGAGGTACCCTTTAAGAAGATTAGTGCATATTATTTGATGAAAACATCTTCTGCAACCCTAATTAATTTTATTTGCTTATTAGCTATTGATAGTTACAGCGGAGAGACCAGCGAGGGAGTCGAGTATAACCTGGATTTTCAAGGTGGAAAGGTTAGGATCAGGTTCCATAGGAGGATTCCACAGAGGTCTTTAATGGGTGCAGTGATAGATGCAGTGAGCTCTGCAGTGACATCGGTGAGTAGGAAATAGGCCATAGTATGTTTGTAAGTGTGTCAATAATTTGCCCTATTGGCCTCCAATATTGGGCAAATGCTTCCCTGCTTCCCAACATAATAAATTAGGTCAATGACTGACCCTGTGGAGGTAACATAGGCGAACCTTACTAGAATGTCTATGAGTAGGGAAGAGTGAATCGAATCTACCAAATCCGAATTCGCTACGAATTTCAGGAAAAATTAGATTTGCAATGAATGTGAATATCGCCGCAATTCTATCGCACAAATTGCTTCATTAAACTCCAGGTCCAAGCTCCAGGGCATCTAAAATGGCGGATCCACATGTGAGGACATGGGGCAAGGAATCCTGGGAAGGCAGGAACAAGGGTAGGCGGGATGACCCTGAATCACATGCAGGATGCAGCCTATCAGCAGCACGTCACCCCTGTGATGTCACAGCTATATATAATTGGCAGCCATATTGCAGCTAGTCACTTCATCCTTTCACTGCAGAGAGATAGATAGGGACAGACAGCGCTGAGTGTTACACAGAAAAGCTTTTTCCAGCAGTGATTTACCTCCTAGTCAAGTCAGCGTTCTGTTAGACAGAGAGCAGTTTGTTTTTAACAGAAAAGCATTCTTACTGCAGCGATCCACCTCCCAGTCACTGTCTACAGCGTTCTACTATATAGAGGATCAGAGAGCAGTGTTGTAACGGGATATGGTGGTGGATCCACTGGGCCTGTGTGGATGATGACTCTAAGGTGCCGTTGGTTTTCACCAGAGCACCTCAAAGCGGGATGGTCTTGCTGCGGTAGGCGGCACCCAGGTTGCTACCCCTGGCACGACTCGTCCACACAGGTAGCTGGGAGGTGGCCTGGCACAGAAGGAGGCTGGCAGGGCATGGCAAGATGGCAGTAGGTCAGGGCAGGTAACACAGGTGTAGGGGAGGTAAGGTAGCAAGGAACAGGTACACGCTAGCAGGGATACAGGACTTTCACTATGGCACAAGGTAACCAAAGATACAGCAGGGAACAAAGGGAGGAACTGATTTATAAGGACAGGAGACAGGTGTAGACACTTGATAAATTGTGCACTGGCCCTTTAAGTGAAAGAGCTCCAGCACGCGTGTGCGCCCTAGGAGGCGGGGGCACGCGTGCCGGGGCTGCGAGGACATGAAGAGACGGAAGATGAGGGAGGTGAGTGACGGGCTGGGATTCGCATGCTGGCATGTTCCGCGATGCGAATCCCAGCCCCACCGGCAGCGGGGACATAAGCAGAGAGTGCTCACGCCTGGCGGGTCCGGCCAGAGTGCAGGTGTTACAAGTGTGTTGTACAGAAGAACAGCAGCGATTCAGCTCAAGCATAAATCCTGCCAAGAAGCAGTGATAGGGAAGGGAGTGAGTTTGAGTGCAATTTTGGCTGTAGTACTGGTGTGTACTGCTGGTGTTGCGCACAAAAACTTTTTTAAGCATATTGTAGCGCATTTTTCTGCCCTCAGAAGTGCATACCACATACGTACATCTAAGTGTTGTACCATTTTAATCCTGATAAAGTCTCAAGGGCTTAGATACTGTGAAAATACAGTCAAAAGTACTCACTGTCTGGTGTTGTACACCAAAACATTTTTAAGCGTACTGTAGCGCATTTTTCTGCCCTCATAAGTGCATACCACATACGTACATCTAAGTGTTTTACCATTTTGTTCCTGATAAAGTCTTAAGGGCCTAGGTACTGTGAAAGGCCAGCCAAAAGTACACACCTGCTGCTGTTCTAGACAAATACTGTTTTAAGCTTAGTGAAGCGTATTGTACTCCCCTCATATACGCAAAAAGTATGTCAGGCAGAGAAGTGCCAGGACATGCACAGAGGAGTGGCAGAGGCCTAAATTCATCAGGCGCAGGCACAGGTGGCAGCAGACTAGGGGCGAGTGGCAGAATGAGTCACAGCGAGAGGTCTGATCTCCCGGTGTCAGCTAGCGGACACAACCTCAGTTGGCATGGCCCGGGAGCAGTCCCTGTACAGAAGTTTCTAATGTTGTGGATTCAGCTCCACTATTCAGTGAGGATGATCTAATAGAGGACAGTCAGTAGCTACTGCCCAGCCAAGAAGTGGAGGAGACATCCGCCACTTCCTCTGCTAGGCGGGCAAGTAGTGATGAGTGTAACACCAATCTTCAATCTAAATTTGAAAATTCATCTTTTTATCTTAGGGATTGTGAAGCCCTATGGTCTCCTCATGCTGCTGGGACATTACCTAAACATTTTTATGGTAGCACTAGCTACCATAAATCTTCAATTTAAATTTGAAAATTCATCTTTTAAGCTTAGGGATTGTGAGACCCTATGGTCTCCTCATGCTGCCGCCAACTCCAGGCTGTGTCATTCAGCCACTATTTGGTCTCCTCTTGCTGCCGCCAATTCCAGGCTGTGTAATTCTGCCAGATTATGGTCTCCTCATGCTGCTGCCACCTCTAGGCTCTGTCATTGTGCTGCCATGTGACTCCTTGTTAGATGGGGTTTTGTGGTCATACAGTATTAGTTCAAAGTAAACAACGGGACATTAAATTTGGGAATCTAATATAAATCTTAAATTTATAAAAATCGATGTAATCTTTTCAAGACTGACGCCCTGTGGTCGCTGACGTCATATTACCTGTGGAATTATCCCAAGAATCGAATGAAACAGCTTGGAGTGATAACAATGAACAATAACTGATTAAATGAAACATTTGCACTTTCACAGTCAGGGGGGGCGTTTAGAGGCAGGGGCTGAAACATGTGGTATCTCGCCTGGCGGAGGACCGCCAGCTTGATGCTCACCAGAATGGGTAATCCCAAAAAATTTTTTATAAATATAAATTTAATTAAATAAAAATTACATAAAAAATCTGCCACATCCAGACGCTCTGCGACAGTGATTCTAATAGCGATACCTCTAATCTGCATGTCATACTGAATAATAGTATTATTTCACTAACACAGCACACTCCCTATGCGTGTTAGGACAAGGCAAAGTGTTCTACACCCCATTGAGACTCTCTGTAGGCCAGAATTAGCAATTTTTAATAGCGATTCGCCGCAAATAAATTCTGGACAAACCGATTTTTTTCGGAAAATCCTGCAAATCGTCCGAATCGATTTTTTCAGAAATTCACTCATCTCTATCTATGAGGCATGTGGAGCTCAGTTCTACTATTGAACTCAATCGATTCCACTATTCGGTGCTTACCGTATTTTTTGCCCTGTAGGCATGTAAAACGCACCCAATTTTAAAGGTGCAAAATCTAGAAAAAAAAGTTTCTGAACCCAGCCGTCGGCTGTCCAGGCATGCTGGGAGTTGTAGTTTTGCAACATCTGGAGGTCCGCAGGTTGAAGACCACTGGTATAGGAGGTAGTACTCACGTGTTCCCACTGCTCCGGACCCGTCACCGCTCGTCACCGCTGCCCTGGATGTCGCTCCATCGCTGTCGCCCGCGTCCCCGTGGTGTCCCCAACGCTCCGGACGTCTTCTTCCCCGGGATCCACGCTCTCCATCGCCGTCATCACGTCGCTACGCACGCCGCTCCTATTGGATGATGGGACGGCGTGCGTGACGACGTGATGAAGTCGAAGGAGAGCGCCGGCCATGCAGGGGATCCCGGCCCGGAGCAGACACCGAGGAGGCAGGTAAGGTCCCTCCTGGTGTCCTGTAAGCTGTTTGGGACGCCGCGATTTCACTGCGGCGGTCCTGAACAGCCCGACTGAGCAGCCGGGTTAGTGTCACTTTCGCTTCAGACGCGGCGGTCACCTTTGATCGCCGCGTCTGAAGGGTTAATACAGGGCATCACAGCGGTCGGTGATGTCCTGTATTAGCTGCGGGTCCCGGCCGTTGATGGCAGCAGGGACCCGATAGGTGTGTATTCGCCGTATAAGACGCACCAACTTCCCCCCCCCCCCCCCCCCCCAGTTTTGGGGAAGTAAAAGTGCGTCTTATACGGCGAAAAATACGGTACTTGGTAACTCGATATTTGTATAGTTCGCTTACAAAAAGGTATAAACACACCCTGGAAATTACAAACTGTGGTAAATGGAACCCGGGAATAAAAATGTTAAAGCCATACCTACTCTCTGAGGTGTCCCTTAACATTCTCTGGCCCCAGTGTGAAATCTGTAGAACTAATGGAGTTCTGTTATGAGGCAGAGGCTCCTTCTGGTCTACTAGGCCTTAATGCAACCGTTACCTCAGCGCCCCTGTAGCTACATCTCTGCCTTCTTCAGTGCAGCAAGCGATGCCAGGGGGCGTCTACAGCCACAAGTCTTCTTTCTTTTATGATCTAACAAATTTTCTTATGTTTCCAGGTATGGCAGTGGATCAGAGGGGATTCTTCTCCTCCTCCTTCTCGTCCTCAGATTATAATTGAAACCTATCAGCCAGATGGAACATATCAAAGACTTCTTATTGATCCTGACATGCTGAAGTAAAGAAAGTCCGTGAGAAGCTTCACATTTCCAATGAGAAAACCCCTGCTACTCTACACCTAGAGTTCCCCTTTACACTTAACCAATCCAAAATGAAAACATGCTGTGTTGTAAGGATTATTATGCCATTACCCTAATGATGATATTTCTCTTCACATTTTCTGATATCTCAACAAATAAAATGTTTCATGTTTGTGGTGTCCCGGTAAAGGACCTTGTCCTGTCCCTTTGTCTAAAGTCCCCTCAGCTAGAGTTACTCCATTCATATAGGGCTCTCCTGCAGGGCTTGCCCTTGGTCGCCTCATGTAAAGTATGTAAAGTGTGTTTATATATATTTATTGTATAGAAAATATATGCACAGGACCTTAGTGGTCACATGATGAGCGGTTGAAATGTATAATAGCTTAAGGACCTTAGAGGTCATGACTAGGGGATATTATAACTGCTATGGCCTACCTTTTCCCATAACCACCACCAACCACTTCCCTCCATGACCCCTTACCTTAAAACATGACAAGACCAGGTGTTGGTGTAAACAGGCCACAGCAGCCCCTTTTAATAAATATCAACCATTTATAACATTGTGAACAACAATTGTATGAACGTCATGCATAAACAATAAAACATTTAACCATAGAAATGTCCCTATCACAGGAGGAGGACCTGAAGGCACTATTACCCAACTTCTTCTGGGGCCTCACTTGCCCCTAGCCGCGAGTCGCCTGCACAGGGTCACCGTTTGTGAGGCCCCCAAACCGTCCTGGGACCCATGTCCCCCTGATGACTTCTCCATCGGGCTGGGAACCGCTCCCAGCCAACCTCCACACTCTCTCCCATCTCCATCATGCCATACACAGGTGCCTCCAGGTCCCACTCCTGCCCCCGCCACAACGGTGGCAAGTGACCCCCCTCACTTTTCCCCGTTCCTCCACAAACCAAGGGCTCAGGCCACCGCCTCCTTAATCTCCAAAAGCCACAAGTCCATGCCAAACACATTGAGATGGACACCATCCTTATCCATGAACTCGGGAGCTCCGCCTTCCAGATCCCGGTGGCGTACTACCAGGCCCCCATTCCGTGCCACAAACTTGCTGACAACCTTATTAATCTTAACCCTGGCTCTGTTTAAGGCAACAACCGAGCGGGCCTGCCGCCACTTGCGCCTCGCCACCATTTCCGACCAGACGACTACCAGGCCGGGGAAGGAGGACCACAACCTCAAAAGGTCCAATTTAACGTCCCGAATCAAGTCCCGGGACCCCCGAACCCTCAAATCATTACCCCCAAGATGAATCACTATAACATCGGGAGCCCTATCCAGCTGGACAAAAAATTGTACCCTCGCCAACAACTCGGCCCACCTCATCCCACTCTTTCCCAACCAATGAACCTGCCCTTCAGTGCCAGCTAACCCCAATTGGCGACCAGCCGGCCGCACACCAGCCCGCACCCCACCCCGCACCACATAAGAGTGCCCGATGATCCATATCAATCTCGGGCCGGCATCTGTTTCAACAAAGAAAAATACAATACAAACAACAGCACACAAACACATGCATTACACCAAATGAGGACGAACATACAATTGAAACCTTTCCGACTCCCACCTCCCAATCCGTCTAATAACCTCTGGACCCAGGCCCCACCGAGACGCCTCGGTGGCCGCTCCAATACGGAAGGAGTGAGAGCTGTATCCCTCCACCGCGCACCCAATCGCCGCCAAACATTTCCGAAAAACCCCAATAAACTGAAAACGCGACAAAAAACTGCCGTCCGCATGTATCAAAAGAGGACCCGCAACCCCCTCCCGCACCTCCAAAAATGCAGTATAACAAAAAACCTGATCCGTCTTTAAACGCCGCAAAAAACACGCAACACCCCATCGACAAGACAAACGTCCGAAAAAAGTAGACCCCCAACACGCTTACAACTAGGAGCCACCAGCTCAGAGATCCGAAAAACGTTAGCGCAAAAGCCATACGAAACAAACGACATTCGTAGTCTGAAAAACAAATCCCCACCAAAGCCGCCCCCCAACCGCCCAAAAAGCGGAAAAGTCACCGGGCGCCGCATATCCCTGGCCACCGCCCCCCTCCGGAACCCCCGCAGCGCTTGTCGCGCCAAAAACGACTAAGTCACGTCAGGCAGACCCCTAACCCGAAACCAAAAAGCCAGCGCCGACATCCGCCGACTAATACCCGACGGAGACACTCCCTCGCAAAACGCCCTACCAATGTAAAACAACAGAGCCGCCTCCCAGTCAGAGGAGACACCCGCAATGGACAACTTCCCCACCAATTTTTCCCAATCCGTCCACCAGCGCCGATATGACACCCAAGTTGCCTGGCTCACTGACCGACAGACTAAAGCAAGCGCCACTTCTAAACCAGTCGCCACAGCCATTCCGGGCACGGAACGCCGACCTCCTCTGCATTCGGCACCAGTTCCCGAAAGCGATCACACTGTAGGCGAGAGAGAGCGTCAGCCACAGAATTATCCACCCCAGGCACGTGCAACGCCACCACGTGGGAATTGAGTTCCAACACCCTCAACACCAAGTGCCGCAGCAGCATAACCACCGCCGTCTGGTTGTTTATGGCCAAGACCACTCCCATGTTGTCGCAATGAAAGCACACCTTCCTATTGCAAAACAACACGCCCCAAACCACCACCACCACAATCGGAAACAGTTCCAAGAAAGCGAGATTCCTAGTCAAACCCGACTCCCGCCAAACCACCGGCCATTGCCCCACACACCACTGACCGTGAAGGTAAGCCCCAAAACCGCAGCCTCCCGCCGCATCAGTATATAGGTCCAAATCCACACTAGACACCAACCTCCCCATTACCACTGACCGACCGTTGTACCGACCCAAAAAATCTTGCCATACCCCCAAGTCAGCCCACAAACCCGCCGAAAACCTCACATAGTGGTTAGCTTTAATGACGCCTGCCGTAGCCGCCGCCAAGCGCCGGCAAAAGACCCTCCCCATGGGCATGATCCGGCAAGCAAAACTGAGACGGCCCAACAATGACTGGACCTCCCGCAGTTGTAACTTGCGCACCCGACACGCCCGCGCCACCAACTCCCTCAGCTCAACCAACTTGTCCTCTGGCAAACGACACTCCATAGCCACAGTGTCAATAACTATGCCCAAGAACTTCACCGAAGTTGCAGGACCCTCCGTTTTTTCCGGAGCCAACGGGACACCAAACCAACCCGCCAGCCGCTCCATTTCCTGCAACAAAATGGCACACACCCGAGATCCAGCCGGACCCAGGAAAAGAAAGTCGTCCAGGTAGTGCAACACTGAGTCCAAACGGGACTCACTCCGCACTACCCACTCCAAAAAAGAACTAAACTGCTCAAAATACGCACAGGAGATGGAGCAGCCCATGGGCAGACACAATTTATCCGGGTGTACCGGCAACAGACAGAAAGCCGCCTCAATATCTGTCTTGGCCAATAAGGCCCCCTTGCCGTACCATACAGAGCGCCGGGTCAATACCGTCATTCACCGACCCCCCAGCCGAATGGGAGAGGTGGTGAATGAGGCGAAATTTGTTGGGCTCCCGCTTGGGCACCAATCCCAAGGGGGAAACCCGCAACCAGGTCAACGGAGGCGACTCAAACGGTCCAGCCATCCTACCCAAGGCCACCTCCTTCAATAACTTTTCTCTAACTCTGGGCGGGCCAATGCCGAGACCAGATTCCGGACTGCCCCACCCCCCGACTCAACCCCCACAAAGGGAATTCGGAAGCCATCTGTAAACCCAGACCTCAACAACTCCGCCTCCTGTCTATTTGGGTAACTGGCGAGGAAAGGCTCCATCCTTGCCACCTGAACCGGGGTCGCCCTTCTTCGAGTCAGCCTCTCCCTGCTTGCCCTTCCCCCTACGGAAGCAACGTGACAAACCATGGCCACCCCCCCCCCCCCACAGCCGGAACACTCATGCTTAAAACGGCACTCGGCTCCAAACTTGCAATTCCCTTAATTGAATTGCCAACACACCCCTTTACCTGCCCCAGCCGACCGTCCCGACCCTGACCCAACTCCCCCGGCACCCTCCCGAAAGGACTGCAACCCAGTCCCACTGCTTGGAGCCGCCATAAGCCGCATCCACAACCCAATATCCTTATGATCCCAACGCAAGTCAGGACGCACCGCCATCCGCTGTCGGAACTGTTCATCGTACCGCAGCCAAGCCAATCCCCCATAGACCCGATAAGCCTCCCCCACAGCATCCCTATAGCAAAAAAGGCCGGAGCAGTGCTCAGGCGCCTTTTCCCCCACTACACTTGCCAAAATCGCAAAGGCCTGAAGCCAGTTCGAGAAGGTACGCGGAATCAGCGGATACCGCCGACGCTCCTCCTCCTCCACTTTCTCCAACCGCTTCGACTTGTCAGGCCGAACCTTGTCCAGATAAAATTTCTCAAGCGGGAGTAGCGAAAAAATATCCACATACTCCCGCTAAAGCAGGGGCCCTCAAAGCAAACATAGACCTCCCCCTAGCCGCATCAGCCAACCGAACACCCCCCCCCAGCCCCCGAAGCCGCGACCACCGGAGAAGACCCCCCCAGGCTAACCCCAACACCACCGCAACCCCCGGCGCACCCTGCCCTGCTACCTTAGTCGCTGCGCCCCACACAGGAACTGGAGACTCCCCCACCCCCAAACCGCTACCCCGCAGCAGGGCATGCAAACCATCTAGAAAAAACTGCAAACCCCCCAACCCCCCCCCCCCCCCCCCCAGAACCCGTAATACTGGAGACAGTGGTGCACTCACCCAACCCGGCTGGCACGGAACCAGCGGCCGTAACTCCAGTAGCGGGACGACTCCGGACCTCACGGACTTGACTCTCACCAATCGCAGGAGGCGGGACCAGGGGAACCCTGCCCACATGGAGACCAGCAGCTCCAGACGATGTCTCACCATCAGCGGCACCCTCTCCAGAAGACCCCCGGAGCCCACTACCCTCCGCACCCGCTACAACCCCTAAGGGGAGCAGGCGAGTGGCCAGTGGGGCCAGGGGAAGGTCAGGATCCTCAGCCAGCAGCATGTCATCGTCGCTTCCCTCACTAGGGGCAGGGCAGGTCATCACCGCCGGTCAGCACAGCTCCTCCAGCAGCAGCAGCAAGTCTCCCCACAGGAGCCCGCCGACCCCCCCAGGACGAGGAGGCCGCAGGCGTACCATGAACCACGGCCTGGGTGACGACCAGGCCCGCAGGTGTCCGCCCCCCGACTGAGGGGCGGAGTCAGCCGGGGATCTTGCCGCCTCACTCCTGGCCTGCTCCCCCATCACTGGCACCACGTGGGAGCAGGCCACCGATCTGTGCCCCCTATGTCGTGAACGGGACGCGCTGCCCGCGCGCCCCGCGCTCCTGGCCGCAGCAGCACCACCGCCGACGTGCACGCCCCCCGACCGCACACCGCTGGCCACACCGGACCCCCTGCCAGCAGCGGCGGCCGAAGGACTCACCCGCCGGCGGCGCGATGAAGGGGAGGATGCAGGAGACAAGCGCTCCGGTGGGCAAGAGTGCCGACCGCTAGCCCGAGGCCCAGGCCCACCCACCGGCAGCGCAGCAGGAGCAGAGAAGGAAGGAAACTGCTCCGCAAACCACTGGGGCCCACGGAGCAGCACCTCCTCCCTTACCCTCCGCAGGATTTCCTCAATGTCGGCCATCAGGTAGGGAGCTCCGTCCGCACGTGTCCACTTCTTCTTCCCGACTGTCCTGACCTCCTCTTCCTGTCCTATTCACCCTTTCTTAACTCCTCCCCTTCCTCTCTATACTTCTTCCTCCCTACACTTTAACCCCTGCCACACTGTATAATCCCCCTGTCATGTGCCCCTCCAGTCCTATGCTATCCCTTCCAGGGCTTCCTTGTGATGTACCCAGAGTTCACTGGGTTCATAACTTACCGGTTTTCTGACCAATGAGCTTAGTCCAGCCCCTTATTATATAAAGGGCTGTAGTCTGTAAATTCTCTCTTATCTCCTGGACACTCAAGAAGCACAAACATCTCAGCAGAAATCTCAATTCATCTAGGCCCAAAGCTTAAGAACCTGCAGCCACTAAATTTGAGTTACTTAAAGCTCCATCTATCAAATCCTGTGTGACTACTACCAGCTCAAATATTCTAAATTAGTAGCACAGTGGCTAGCATAAAAGCTTGTTGCTTCCAAGTCCCAGCAAACCTGTGAGGAACCTGTATCCCGGTTCACTCTTGAATAGACTGTTATGTTAAAGACTGTTTCATGAATTCCGCAAGTAAAGTTTCTTCAGTTTATTCGTGAAATCTGCTGTGGACATTCCGTTATTTTCCCTGCCGTTTGTGGGACGGTTGACGGTAGGAACATTGCTATTGAGGAAACCGCACCCTAGCGTCACAACATTCAAGGGTTAATACCACCAGACCCTACACTACACAGTCACCGTTACTCTCCCGGCACCACAACTCCATTTCTGGTTGTAATTTCCCTCTAATTTGTTTGTGTGCAGCAGAAATCTACCATAGAAGCAGCAGGGCATTAGTGTCAGTAGGTGCAGTATAAATGAGATATTGTAGAGTAGAAAGAGAAATGGTGTCCGACACCTCTCACCAGTCTTCTAGTGTGGGCGATCCCGCGGCGCTCTCTCACTTACCGTAGCCTCTGACCCCTTCTTCAGTAGCTCTGACTTAGTATGAAAAAGGTGTCTTTATATATGTGGTGGCCCAGTACAGGAGTTGCACCCCTGTACCCTTGCTGTCCGGTCTGGCGGACTCTATTTTAGTGTCCCCTGAGTCCTCCCTTAAGATGAATGTTATAAAAGGTTGACAAGTGCTTTATATTGTCTATTGTACTGTATGTATACTGTTATGTGCCTTTAAATCTGGTTACGATGTCTTGTAACCAGGGAAGGTGTCAGTGACCAGATGACTTGTGGGTGACCTATAGGACTCCTCCTCCCCCATATAAACCCTGGGAAGAGCTAGCTAGTCAATTTAGAGCATGCTGAGGAACAGTCAAGACCTGAGAGAGTGTCTGGTGTCCTGAGGAGACCCCAGACCGAACACGCAGCCACGTTTCTACTAATCCAGTGCCCCACAGGTGAATGTCAAAAAATTGTAAGCTACATACGGGGTGAAATCTGTCCAGTCAGTCCCAGTCAAGTCAGTCAAGATAGCTTATTGGATCTTAATGCTTGAAACCCAGTTCCCGTCAGGAATGAATTTCCGAAATGATTTAGCCTATATATATTGAGTTCTGTTTTGCATTATTTGTCCTTTTTTTTTTATAATCTTTTGTTTTCCTAGGTCATCACTAGGTCCATTGATTAACCAGGTGTATAGCTCACGTGGTGGTCACGTGGTGAAATGCTTATCTTGCAGCAGATATAAGAAGGTAGCGATAGAAGCAACATGTACCCGGATCAAGGGCTTGTAACAGCCCGAAACGCGTTGGTGTGTGCGTTTTTTTAACTCACTACGCACGGGTGTCTTTTGTCCGCTCTTTTCAGTTTTAATGGAACCTTAATGAAATTAGATTTTTAAGCCAAGAGGAGCTGAATTCCCTTATCCCCATTGTTCCCCTTGTGAAGTTTGCTACCTCCCGAGGATATGGCTCAGCCACAAGCTCTCGTGCTCCCAGGAATCTGACACCTTCCTTCCAGGACTTCTCTATGGTGAGCTGGAGTCTTTTTTGTCCTTCCTTCTTCTTTTTCTGCAGCATTGTCAGTCATCAGTCAAGTTAATCCTTGTCATCTGTCAAGTCAGCGTGGTCTACATTCAATTGTCCAGCCCTACTACAAGTCCCAGCAAGCCCTTAAGGTCTTTGCGTCACTGGTCACCTCCTTGGGCCCAGGCTGAACTGTATAGACTTTAAAATCTGTCTACCCTCAGTAAAGCTACCGTTATCCGTAACTTGGCGTCGGAGTCTTTATTGCCCCCGTGCCTTGCCCAGGATCCAGCGGTTTAAGGCTAAACCACACCCTGGCGTCACGAATACAAGGGATTAATACCATCTGCTACCCTCAAAACTTTATTGCCCCGGTATACCTTCAGGTGGTTTTAGGCTAAACCACGCCCTGGCGTCACAAATACAAGAGGTTAATACCATCTTCTATATGTTATACATCCACACCTATATATCAGGAGTAGGATGCCATTGTGGTACTTGTGGTCGTCTGCAGGCATCCTCCATTGTATGCATATTATGCTGGGAATTGCCCATAGCAACAGACCACAAGTGCAGGATCTCTCCCCCAGCATAAATGCACAACTGAATTTGGGGTTGAGCACCTCCTGCCATTTGAGACAATGTTTTTGTAGTTGTTAATACCATCTGCCCCTGGGGTAACAACATCTGCCCTACACCACACATCCCGCTACTTCAACTTTTGGCATCCTACGAACAGGATACGGGTGTGCGCCTTATGCCACAAGTCCTCCCCATAGTCTGAACTGTGTCCAATACTGTCTGCAAAAACTGCACGCTGATGCGATTTAAGTCTGCGCTAGAAAGTGTACATGAAAAGTGTTTTATTCATGGCGCTGGTGAAATAGAGGGGGAGGTGAAGAAAAGACTGTTATCTGCTATTAAGAATAACCCTGAAGTCGAGAACATTATGTGCAAAATTCGTACTGAAGCAATGTTACGTGCCAAGATGTCTACCGCCATACCTGAAAGGGTTAATTTGTTGGAAGAAACTTGAAAGGAACCCGCCATGACCAGCGTCCCGCCATGGCCAGCGTCCTGCCAAGTCGCAGTTCCTAGTCCTAAGTGGAACTTGAAAAGTCCGCCTCTGCTGATGGCGGTCCCAGGCCCTGCTGATGGCGAAGTCCCGGCCGGCGGCCATTTTGTTGGAGACTGGTATAAGAAGAGAAGCGGAACCGGACCTCTTCAGTCTTGCGGAAGTTCCTGGTGAGAGCAAGAAGATGGCGGATGCGCAGCAGAGCACAAGAAAAAAAGAGTCCCGCATATGTGTATCCTGTGATGTCATGCATATATAATTAATTATGCAAATTAGCATGGAAAGTATTTTTTTTTTTTTTTGCAAGAAACGTGGCAACCCTAGGGACATGAGGGGCCTGTTCCAGGACGGCGGGACATGACCCCAAAAATGGGAATGTCTTGCTGGAACCGGGGGAAGTTGGGAGGTATGCTCATTGAGCACTTTTGTCATGTATGTTTACACTTTTTACAGTATGTGTTGGTTTGTCCAGTAGATGTTGCCCTGTGCATATTGCAAGGAGGTTATAGATAGAGATAGATATACATACAAGTCTGTCATATATGCTGACAAGAGGTAACAATAAAGTTTTTTGTAATGTAAAACTTTTATTAATTACACAACCAAAATATGTACCCTATAGCAGTGGCTCTCAACCTGGGGTACAGTACCCCCAGGGGTACTTAGCAGTTCTCCAGGGGGTACTTGAAAAAAAATTACTCTGGTTACTGGTCTGGACCACTTGGAAAGAAATGGTGGGCTGACGTCACTGCACCGAGGAGCAGAGCAGGAGGCCAGCAAAGGGGAAGCGCGGGCACTGGGCTGCTGTGGGCAGTAACTTCCATCAGCTTTGTTCCTCCACTGCCCCTGCAGACCGGGGACCTACTGCAATGAGCCATAGCAATAGGTCCCCAGACCAGAAGAGCAGTGGAGCACCAAATCGGGACACTATGGAGGCCTACAACTATATATGGGGGCAGTTGGGGGGCCTACAGCTATAAATGGGGGGAATTGGTGGGCCTACAACTATATTTGGGGGCACAGAGGGAGCCTAACAGCTTCATGGGGACTCAAAGCGGGTACTGTTACTGTTTGTGACAATAAACATAAGGGGTTTGTAAATAGGTGGATATTGTACTGCAGAAAGGAGCCTACAATGTTTGGCTGGTGCTGCGGAGAAGTCTTGTATGGGAGAAATCATAATGGCGGTCTAGGCCAGATAGTGAAGAAAAGTAAACAACTCCGGTTAGAGAAGACGTCACCTGTAAATTGGGGGGAATGGGGAGATAGAGAGAGGAATAGGGGGCCTGTTATAGAGGAAAGTAAAGCATATGAATTATACTATAATCATTACAAAATGTCTAATATGGGGGTACAATTTTTGGGAACGAACTGTAAAGGGGTACTCAGGCAAAAAAGGTTGAAAACCACTGCCCTATAGAGTCTTTTAAGATTCCATTAACCTGTCTTCACATATAGCGTTATGTGCAAATCTTCCATGTAAATGGGAGGGTCCTGCCTAGAGTGACTTGTACTGTAATAATATCGCACTGTACCACAATTTGTGGATACTCAACCAAAATAACCCGAGTCACAATGTTGGGGACTTTCTCCTAATTTACAAAGTCATAATAGCAGACTCAGTTACCCCATGGCCAGACATATATTCCATACAGAAATGAGTAATAAATAGATATGTAATATAAATAAGCAACTACCAAGATGGCGGATGGAGGTCCCCTCACCTGCCTCTGCCGCTCTCCTGGGGTCTTCTTCTCTGGTCAGCCTTCTAGCAGACCAAAGTAGAGGATTGCTGATACTGATCAGTGCTATGCCTATGCACAGAACTGAATAGTATTAGCAATCTAATGATTGCTATAAACAGTCCCCTATGTGGACATAGAAAATGAAAAATAAATGTCAAAAAAAGGAAAAAAGTTAAAAAGACCCTCCCCCAATAGAAATTGAAATCGCTCCTTTTTCCCATTATACCCCAAAATATTACAGATCACGGCCCATATACGGAAAATTGGGCAATCTTTTGACCAAGAGTGCTGCTGTAACCTACTTCTTGTGTACTTTGTGTTTGCCACAGCAGCGTGTACCCGTGTATTAGGTAGTTGAGCTGGCTTCTTTTCTTTCTTTTTTTTTTATTTATTTTTTGCTCCCCTCTGTAGGTAGGTAGGTCACTTTGGTGGATAGCAAGTATCCCTGGTATGTATTTTCCCCAAGAGGTGGGTTTCCCCCAGTATGTAGCTTAACCATGTATGTAATTTTCTCCTGTAAGCTGTCACGGTTCGGCTGGCTGGAGGTGGATCCTCTGTGCCAGAGAGGGATTGGCGTGGACCGTGTTGGTGGACCGGTTCTAAGTTGCTACTGGTATTCACCAGAGCCCGCCGCAAAGCGGGATGGTCTTGCAGCGGCGGTAGCAACCAGGTCGTATCCACCAGCAACGGCTCAACCTCTCTGACTGCTGAAGATAGGCGCGGTACAAGGGAGTAGACAAGAGCAAGGTCGGACGTAGCAGAAGGTCAGGGCAGGCAGCAAGGATCGTAGTCAGGGGCAACGGCAGGAGGTCTGGAACACAGGCTAGGAACACACAAGGAAACGCTTTCACTGGCACAATGGCAACAAGATCCGGCGAGGGAGTGCAGGGGAAGTGAGGTATAAGTAGGGAAGTGCACAGGTGAACACACTGATTAAGCCTGCTGCGCCAATCAGTGGCGCAGTGGCCCTTTAAATTGCAGAGACCCGGCGCGCGTGCGCCCTAAGGAGCGGGGCCGCGCGCGCCGGGACAAGACAGACGGGGAACGAGTCAGGTACGGGAGCCGGGACGCGCATCGCGAGCGGGCGCCTCCCGCATCGCGAATCGCATCCCGGCTGAGAGGGATATTGCAGCGCACCCGGTCAGCAGGTCTGACTGGGGCGCTGCAAATGCGAGGATGCTGCGAGCGCTCCGGGGAGGAGCGGGGACCCGGAGCGCTCGGCGTAACAGTACCCCCCCCCTTGGGTCTCCCCCTCTTCTTAGAGCCTGAGAACCTGAGGATAAGACTTTTGTCTAGAATGTTGTCCTCAGGTTCCCAGGATCTCTCCTCTGGGCCACAGCCCTCCCAATCCACCAAAAAAAAATTTTTCTTTCTGACAGTCTTGGAGGCCAGAATCTCCTTCACGGAGAAGACGTCAGAAGAACCGGAAACAGGAGTGGGGGAAACAAGTTTGGGAGAGAAGCGGTTAATGACGAGTGGTTTAAGGAGAGAGACATGGAAGGCATTGGGAATACGAAGAGAAGGAGGAAGAAGGAGTTTGTAAGAGACAGGGTTAATCTGGCACAAGACTTTGAAAGGGCCAAGATAGCGTGGTCCCAGTTGGTAACTGGGGACACGAAAGCGGACATATCTAGCGGAGAGCCATACCTTGTCTCCGGGAGCAAAAATGGGGGGAGTTCTTCTTTTCTTATCGGCAAATCTTTTCATCCGAGATGAAGCCTGTAAAAGAGAATTTTGGGTCTCTTTCCATATGGTGGAAAGATCACGAGTCACTTCATCCACCGCGGGCAAACCAGAGGGCAAGGGAGTAGGGAGGGGGGGAAGAGGGTGACGGCCGTACACCACGAAAAATGGGGATTTAGCAGAAGATTCGGAGACTCTGAAGTTGTATGAGAATTCGGCCCATGGTAGAAGATCTGCCCAGTCATCCTGGCGGGAGGAAACAAAATGCCGTAAATAGTCACCCAGGACCTGATTAATTCTTTCTACTTGCCCATTGGATTGGGGATGATAAGAAGAAGAGAAGTTTAATTTGATCTTGAGCTGTTTACAGAGGGCCCTCCAGAATTTAGACACGAATTGGACGCCTCTATCCGAGACGATATGCGTGGGCAAACCGCGAAGGCGAAAAATGTGTACAAAAAATTGCTTTGCCAACTGAGGCGCTGAAGGAAGACCAGGAAGAGGAATAAAATGTGCCATCTTGGAAAATCGATCAACGACCACCCAAACAACTGTGTTGCCACGGGATGAGGGTAAGTCCGTAATAAAGTCCATACCAATCTGTGACCAAGGCTGTTCGGGGACAGGCAGAGGATGAAGGAGGCCAGCAGGCTTCTGGCGAGGAGTCTTATCCCGGGCACAGACCGTACAGGCCCGCACAAAATCAACAACATCAGTCTCCAGAGTCGGCCACCAATAAAAACGAGAGATGAGGATTTTTTGATGCCCGCATGGCCTGCGAGGTGGGAGGAGTGTCCCCATTTGAGAATCCCGAGACGCTGGCGTGGAGAAACGAAGGTCTTCCCTGGAGGAGTTTGCCTGATGGAGGCTGGAGAAGTGGAGATCAGACAGTCAGGAGGAATGATGTTTTGCGGAGAGACCTCTACTTCAGAGGCATCAGAAGAACGAGAGAGGGCATCGGCCCTAATGTTCTTGTCAGCAGGGCGAAAATGAATTTCAAAGTCAAAACGGGCAAAGAATAACGACCACCTGGCCTGGCGAGGGTTCAGTCGTTGGGCAGACTGGAGATAGGAGAGATTCTTGTGATCAGTGTATATGATAACTGGAAATTTTGATCCCTCCAGCAGGTGCCTCCATTCCTCAAGCGCCAATTTAATGGCCAATAGTTCTCGATCCCCGATGGAGTAATTTCTCTCCGCCGGGGAGAAGGTCCTAGAAAAAAATCACAAGTCACAGCATGCCTGGAAGAATTTTTTTGTAGAAGGACAGCTCCAGCTCCCACTGAGGAGGCATCTACCTCCAATAGGAAGGGTTTAGCTGGGTCAGGTCTGGAGAGCACGGGAGCAGAAGAAAAGGCAGACTTGAGATGTTTAAATGCGTCTTCCGCTTGGGGAGACCAGGACTTAGGATTGGCATTTTTCTTGGTTAAAGCCACGATAGGAGCCACAATAGTGGAAAAGTGTGGAATAAACTGTCTGTAATAATTGGCGAACCCCAAAAAACGTTGGATAGCACGGAGTCCGGAGGGGCGTGGCCAATCTAAGATGGCAGAGAGTTTATCTGGGTCCATTTGTAGTCCCTGGCCAGAGACCAAGTATCCTAGGAAAGGAAGAGATTGACATTCAAAGAGACATTTCTCCATTTTGGCATAAAGTTGATTGTCCCGAAGTCTCTGAAGAACCATGCGGACATGCTGACGGTGTTCTTCTAAGTTGGCAGAAAAAATCAGGATATCATCCAGATAAACCACAACACAGGAATATAGGAGATCACGAAAAATTTCATTAACAAAGTCTTGGAAGACGGCAGGGGCGTTGCAAAGGCCAAAGGGCATGACCAGATACTCAAAGTGTCCATCTCTGGTGTTAAATGCGGTTTTCCATTCGTCCCCCTCCCTGATGCGGATGAGATTATATGCACCTCTTAAGTCCAGTTTGGTAAAGATGTGGGCACCTTGTAAGCGATCAAAGAGTTCCGAGATAAGAGGTAAGGGGTAGCGTTTTTTTACCGTGATTTTATTAAGTCCGCGGTAATCAATGCAAGGACGTAGGGAGCCATCTTTTTTGGACACAAAAAAAAATCCAGCTCCGGCAGGGGAGGAGGACTTGCGGATAAACCCCTTTTTTAAATTCTCCTGGATGTACTCCGACATGGCTAGAGTCTCTGGAGCAGACAGAGGATAGATTCTGCCCCGGGGTGGAGTAGTGCCCGGGAGGAGGTCAATAGGACAGTCATAAGGCCTGTGAGGAGGTAAAGTCTCAGCTTGCTTTTTGCAAAAAACGTCAGCATAGTCCATATAAGCCTTAGGAAGACCGGATACAGGAGGAACCACAGGGTCACGGCAAGGAGTACTGGGAACCGGTTTAAGACAGTCCTTGTGACAAGAAGTACCCCAGTTCTTGATTTCTCCTGTGGACCAATCAAGGGTTGGGGAATGGCGTTGAAGCCACGGTAATCCAAGAAGAATTTCAGAAGTGCAGTTGGAGAGGACCAAAAATTCAATTTTTTCGTGATGAGGTCCGATGCACATTAGGAGAGGTTCCGTGTGGTAACGCACGGTACAGTCCAATCTTTCGTTGTTAACAGAATTGATGTAGAGGGGTCTGGCGAGACTGGTCACCGGGATGTTGAACCTGTTGATGAGAGAGGCCAAAATAAAATTTCCTGCAGATCCGGAATCCAAGAAGGCCGCGGCTGAGAAGGAGGAGTTGGCAGAAGGAGAAATCCGCACGGGCACAGTAAGGCGTGGAGAAGCAGAGTTGACATCAAGAACTGTCTCACCTTTGTGCGGAGTCAGCATACGTCTTTCCAGGCGGGGAGGACGGATAGGACAATCTTTCAAGAAGTGTTCGGTACCGGCACAGTACAGGCATAGATTCTCCATGCGGCGTCGTGTCCTCTCTTGAGGTGTCAAGCGAGACCGGTCAACTTGCATAGCCTCCACGGCGGGAGGCACAGGAACGGATTGCAGAGGACCAGAGGAGAGAGGAGCCGAGGAGAGAAACCGCCTCATGCGAACAAAGTCCATATCCTGGCGGAGCTCCTGACGCCTTTCGGAAAAACGCATGTCAATGCGGGTGGCAAGATGAATAAGTTCATGCAGGTTAGCAGGAATTTCTCGTGCGGCCAGCACATCTTTAATGTTGCTGGATAGACCTTTTTTAAAGGTCGCGCAGAGGGCCTCATTATTCCAGGATAATTCGGAGGCAAGAGTACGGAATTGGATGGCGTACTCGCCAACAGAAGAATTACCCTGGACCAGGTTCAGCAGGGCAGTCTCAGCAGAAGAGGCTCGGGCAGGTTCCTCAAAGACACTTCGGATCTCCGTGAAGAAGGAGTGTACAGAGGCAGTGACAGGGTCATTGCGGTCCCAGAGCGGTGTGGCCCATGACAGAGCTTTCCCAGACAGAAGGCTGACTACGAAAGCCACCTTAGACCTTTCAGTAGGAAACTGGTCCGACATCATCTCCAAGTGCAGGGAACATTGCGAAAGAAAACCACGGCAAAACTTAGAGTCCCCATCAAATTTATCCGGCAAGGATAATCGTAGGCCGGAAGCGGCCACTCGCTGCGGAGGAGGTGCAGAAGCTGGCGGAGGAGATGGTTGCTGGAGCTGAGGTAATAGCTGCTGTAGCATCACGGTCAGTTGAGACAGCTGGTGGCCTTGTTGCGCTATCTGTTGCGACTGCTGGGCGACCACCGTGGTGAGGTCGGCGACAACTGGCAGTGGGACTTCAGCGGGATCCATGGCCGGATCTACTGTCACGATTCGGCTGGCTGGAGGTGGATCCTCTGTGCCAGAGAGGGATTGGCGTGGACCGTGTTGGTGGACCGGTTCTAAGTTGCTACTGGTATTCACCAGAGCCCGCCGCAAAGCGGGATGGTCTTGCAGCGGCGGTAGCAACCAGGTCGTATCCACCAGCAACGGCTCAACCTCTCTGACTGCTGAAGATAGGCGCGGTACAAGGGAGTAGACAAGAGCAAGGTCGGACGTAGCAGAAGGTCAGGGCAGGCAGCAAGGATCGTAGTCAGGGGCAACGGCAGGAGGTCTGGAACACAGGCTAGGAACACACAAGGAAACGCTTTCACTGGCACAATGGCAACAAGATCCGGCGAGGGAGTGCAGGGGAAGTGAGGTATAAGTAGGGAAGTGCACAGGTGAACACACTGATTAAGCCTGCTGCGCCAATCAGTGGCGCAGTGGCCCTTTAAATTGCAGAGACCCGGCGTGCACGCCCTAAGGAGCGGGGCCGCGCGCGCCGGGACAAGACAGACGGGGAACGAGTCAGGTACGGGAGCCGGGACGCGCATCGCGAGCGGGCGCCTCCCGCATCGCGAATCGCATCCTGGCTGAGAGGGATATTGCAGCGCACCTGGTCAGCAGGTCTGACCGGGGCGCTGCAAATGCGAGGATGCTGCGAGCGCTCCGGGGAGGAGCGGGGACCCGGAGCGCTCGGCGTAACATAAGCAGGTCTCCCAGTAATTTGTTTTACCCCTGTAGGTAGTATTCCCACTGCAGATAGCCCCCTCGTGTCATTAGTATCTCCCTGTAGGTAAGTCTTCCTGTAGGTAGTATTCCCACTGCAGATAGCCCCCTCGTGTCATTAGTATCTCCCTGTAGGTAAGTCTTCCTGTAGGTTGTATTCCCACTGCAGATAGCCCCCTCGTGTCATTAGTATCTCCCTGTAGGTAAGTCTTCCTGTAGGTAGTATTCCCACTGCAGATAGCCCCCTCGTGTCATTAGTATCTCCCTGTAGGTAAGTCTTCATGTAGGTAGTATTCCCACTGCAGATAGCCCCCTCGTGTCATTAGTATCTCCCTGTAGGTAAGTCTTTCTGTAGGTAGTATTCACACTGCAGATAGCCCCCTCATGTCATTAGTATCTCCCTGTAGGTAAGTCTTCCTGTAGGTAGTATTCACACTGCAGATAGCCCCCTCGTGTCATTAGTATCTCCCTGTAGGTAAGTCTTCCTGTAGGTTGTATTCACCCTGCAGATAGCCCCCTCGTGTCATTAGTATCTCCCTGTAGGTAAGTCTTCGTGTAGGTAGTATTCACACTGTAGATTGCCCCCTCGTGTCATTAGTATCTCCCTGTAGGTAAGTTGTGTAGGTAGTATTCACACTGCAGATAGCCCCCTCATGTCATTAGTATCTCCCTGTAAGTAAGTCTTCCTGTAGGTAGTATTCCCACTGCAGATAGCCCCCTCGTGTCATTAGTATCTCCCTGTAGGTAAGTCTTCCTGTAGGTTGTATTCACACTGCAGATAGCCCCCTCGTGTCATTAGTATCTCCCTGTAGGTAAGTCTTTGTGTAGGTAGTATTCACACTGCAGATAGCCCCCTCATGTCATTAGTATCTCCCTGTAGGTAAGTCTTCCTGTAGGTAGTATTCCCACTGCAGATAGCCCCCTCGTGTCATTAGTATCTCCCTGTAGGTAAGTCTTCCTGTAGGTTGTATTCACACTGCAGATAGCCCCCTCGTGTCATTAGTATCTCCCTGTAGGTAAGTCTTTGTGTAGGTAGTATTCACACTGTAGATTGCCCCCTCGTGTCATTAGTATCTCCCTGTAGGTAAGTTGTGTAGGTAGTATTCACACTGCAGATAGCCCCCTCGTGTCATTAGTATCTCCCTGTAGGTAAGTTGTGTAGGTAGTATTCACACTGCAGATAGCCCCCTCATGTCATTAGTATCTCCCTGTAGGTAAGTCTTCATGTAGGTAGTATTCACACTGCAGATAGCCCCCTCGTGTCATTAGTATCTCCCTGTAGGTAAGTTGTGTAGGTAGTATTCACACTGCAGATAGCCCCCTCGTGTCATTAGTATCTCCCTGTAGGTAAGTCTTCCTGTAGGTAGTATTCACACTGTAGATTGCCCCCTCGTGTCATTAGTATCTCCCTGTAGGTAAGTCTTCATGTAGGTAGGTCTCTCTTTTGGTAGTTTCGCCTTATAAGTATTTCTCCCTCGGCTCTTGCTTTCATATCTTGCTCAGTCCACCAGTGATGTCCATCTTGCGCTGGTGAACAAAGAAAGAGATTCTCAGCAAAATGCGCCCACATGGCTGGTTGGCATGGTGAGGAGCCAAAGCTGAGCGCCGCTTTTAACTGTTAGTGTGTCTTATACCTAAATTGTGTTGTCCCAGTACAGGATGTGGCCCCGTAGTGTCCTTCTGCCCTGTCAGGCAGAGTCCCTGCATGTCCCCAGGGCTCCCCTGCAGCATAGCCCTATCATGTTTATAGGTTGTGTATAAATGATGATATTAATGTTTGTACCACATGATTGTTACCCAGAAGGCTCCAGTGACCAGGTGACCCCACAACTGACCCATGGGCTCTTTGCACAGCCCCCCTATATAATTAGGGGAGGGGCTGCAATCGCTCTCTTTCTCCTCTCTTAGCACATTGCTTCTGCTGTGGTCATGTTTTCCAGTATCTGTGTCCTGAACATTGGAGGCCTCAGACCCAAATTCCTGCAGCCACAAGTCGGTCATCAGTAAGTCCAGTCATCTTACTATCAGTCATCACCTATATCAAGTCAAGTCCATTTGTAGTCACCGTGGCCTGCACTAAAGTCAGTCTAACTACTGCAAGTCCCAGCAAGCCTGCGAGGTCCCCCTGTGTCACTGGTCACCTCACTGGGATATTGACTGTTCTGCATAGACTGTATCATCTGTCTTGCCTCAGTAAATCAACTGTTATCCTTAATTTGACGTTGGACTCTTCATTGCTCCTGCCTAGCCTAGGATCAGCCGGATAACATTCCATTGGTTGAGGCTAAACCACGCCCTGGCGTCACGACAGAAGGGTTTAATACCATGTGCCCCTTGGGCCATAAAATCTGCCCTGCATTAACCCTGCATTTGCCCCCCTGACACCACAAAATGAAGCCCCCAAGTGCTGACACCAGCCTTGACTACCTCCACCCTGTTCACTTTATTTTACAATGCAGTCTCTGCAACTGGGCCCCCAAGACTACAGCCAACCGTCTATGGCAGCGCTCAGTCAGACATATTAGCGGCACTACTGTTTATGAGAAACATGATATTCTTTTTTTTTTTTTTTATATTTGAATTTTTTTTTTCCCGATGTTAAAACAGAAACAACATAAGAATTAAGCAACATGTACAAGTGCAGAGATTGCGAACAAGGAAAATGCCATAGTACAACAGTATAAGGCAGACAATACCTAAGACCACAAGAGTGGAGCATGTGAGGCACAAAGACGGTATGCTCATTCGTGATAGACCGTGTCAAACCATTAACCATAAGAACATAAGGCTACATTCACCTCAATAAGTAGAAGGCGTAAACAGCATGAAAAGCCAAAGTAGGCGAGTATTCGCGATCCCCAAGATGTGAGACCTGCATACACTTAACATGGAAAGAAGGAACAGAACCATGTAAACAAGAGAAAAAATAAATAAAGAAATAATAATAAAAAAATAATAAAATAATAAAATAATTAAAAAAAAGGGGGGAAGAAAAAAGAAAAGCAGCCATAGTGAGAAGGAAAACAAAAGTGTAGAGAAGGGAAAGTAGGAAGAAACATGGTCGGACAGGGGGAAGCACACTGGAAACAATAAAGGGGGGGGGGGGAGGACACAGGGACATCCAAGGAAGGGAAGGAAGAGGGGGAAGGGGAAGGTACGCTCTAAGGGGGAGGACAAGCATCTCAAGGGGGGGCCTGGGGAGCAGGGGCAAACAGTGCTCCATATCCAGGTGAAGACTGGAACGTCAACCAATCAAACCACGTCTTCCTGTAGCGATCATTCTCCGCAGGGGTAAGGGCCACCAATTCCTCCATTCTTTGAGTGAGCGCAATTTCAGCCAGCCATTCACTAATCGTGGGAGGTTCAATAGACCTCCACCTGCGGGGAATAACCGTACGTGCTACTTGAAGCATGTAACTAAGGAGGGATTTTTGAAAGGAACTGGCAGACATTGGAAGATGGGACAGTAAAGCAGCTTCCGGGGAACTAGGGATAGTTATTTTTGTCCCCTCCCGAGTCACCCTAAGAACCGTGGACCAGAAGGATGACAATTTGGGGCATGCCCACATGGTGCCTATCGAGTCCCCACATCGCCAGCATGAGTCAGGAACCATAGGGAACCAACCATGAAGTTGGACCGGTGTGCGGTACCAACGGGAAAGCATTTTATAATTTGTCTCTTGAGCCTTGCACGCTACCACCGATTTATGAGATAGCTGAAAACACTTAGCCCATTGGGCCGGGGTTAGTGTTAAGCCCAGTTCCTGTTCCCATGCTGCACAATATGTAGGCAAGGCGGAATGATAGCGAGAAAGCAGAATGCAATATAGAAAACCAATAATGTGTGGGGGTACCGGGGGTGCTAGACACAGCTTCTCGAATGTGGTCAGGTCTCTATGCAATGTTGCATATCGCTTAACCGAGGCATAAAAATGTTGGAGCTGCCACTGCCTTCGGAGGACCCGTGCCGCACAAGAGAAGCCATGGGCAGCAGCGCAGCAGAGGAGAGTACATGATAAAAACGCAGAGGGAGCACATCAGGGACCTTCAGTAGACACCCGGGGGACATACCCGGGGGGAATGCAGGGTTACCTGTCACAGGGAGCATGGGTCCATTACGGTCGATCAAAGAATCCCTCAACCTCCGGTCACAAAGGGCAGTCAGCGTCTGTCGCGAGGTAAAAGATAAAGAGGGCAGGGAGGAGGGAGGCGGGGGCCATGTCCACGGCAGTCCAGCCAACTCTCCCGGGTAGATATCATGTGCCACTCGTACCCAGAGTTTCGATGTAGAATTGTGTAGTAAATCCAACAGTCTGGCATGCATGGCAGCCAGATAGTATAGACGACAGTCCGGGAGGCCCAGGCCCCACTCCCCCTTTGGACGGAATAGCACTCTACGGTTAAGCCTCGGTCGCCCCCCGGCCCAGATAAAAGAGCCAAACCTACCATGCATGGTACGCCAATATGAGGCAGATAGGGTGATTGGGATTGTCTGGAGTAAATACAACAATTTAGGCAAGAGGGTCATCTTTAAGGCGTTCACCCTCCCAAACCAAGAGATGGTCCTGGTCTGCCACCGGTCCAGGTAGGTATTAAACTGGGAAAGAAGTGGGGCAAAATTACGATGATACAAAAGAGATAAGTCCAAAGGGACCACAATCCCTAAATATTTTATGCCTTGGGTCGGCCAAGCGAAAGGGAAATTCCTCCTAAGCAAATCTACCACAGAGAGTGGGAGGGAAACGTTCAAAGCCTCAGATTTAGATTCATTAATTTTAAAATTAGACCATTTCCCAAATTCGGACACCACGGACATCAAGGAGGGGAGTGAAACATAAGGTTTGGTAACATAGACCAATAGGTCGTCAGCAAAGGCCGAGCACTTATACTCAGCATCTCCAATCCTAACCCCCGAGATGTCCCGATTGCTACGGATGGAGGCCAGGAGATGCTCCATAACTAATACATATAAGAGGGGAGATAAGGGGCAACCCTGGCGAGTACCATTATGTATGGAAAAAGAGGGGGAAAGATAGCCGTTAATCCGCAACCTAGCTGAAGGAAGCCGATATAGGGACATAATTTTAGTTGTGAGAACCGGTCCCAGACCGATAGCACCCAGAACCTCCCTGAGGGACGGCCACGAAATGCGGTCAAACGCTTTTTCAGTGTCAAGGGATAGAATCATTAAGGGGATCTTTCTGGATTGGGCAAAGTGCATAATATCTAAGGTTTTTAAAGTGTTGTCGCGTGCTTCCCTCCCTGGAACAAAGCCAAGCTGATCAGGATGAATCAACTGAGGCAAAGAAGACCCCAACCTATTCACAATCAATTTAGAGAACAGCTTAAGGTCCAGATTCAATAAGGAAATGGGCCTATAGCTGGAGCAGAGCTGTGGATCCGTGTCAGGTTTGGGAAGCACTGCGACGTGGGCCATAGTAGATTGGGAGGGAAAGGGGCATTCGGGGCCCACCGAATTAAATGCGACTATCAGTAAAGGGGCCAGCCACTCCCCAAATTTCCTATAAAATGCTGCAGTATACCCATCTGGGCCCGGACTCTTACCCCCCGGTAGAGAGGAAATAACCCCAAGGAGCTGTTCCACTGTGAATGGGGCATCAAGTTCAGCTGTCACCTCAGCAGATAGTGTAGGGAGCCCAGGTCGAGGGAAAGAGACAGGGTCAGGGCGGGCAGCGGCAGGTAGACGATATAAATCAGTATAAAATTGGCAAAACTCCTCTGCTATTTCCGGGGTAGTATGAACCTTCTCACCAGAGTGCCGTTTAACACACGGGATATGGGTTGTGGCTATGCGTTCCCTGAGGGCCCTGGCAAGCATACGCCCACTCTTATTCCCGAATTCGTAGAACTTACTTCGGCATAAGTGCAAGGCCCGTCTGGAAGAGGCGTCCAAGAGACGTCTAGCCTCCTGATGCGCCAACATCAGGTCACCCAACACAGAAGTAGAGAGAGCCCGTTTATGAGGCAGCTCTAGGTCTGCCACCTTCCCTAAAGCACGTTTCAGAGCATGGGCCTTCTCCCTTTTAAGCCTAGAGAAACATGATATTCTCAAGGCTGCCGTGCCTTCTTGTATGTATAGATAGATGGATAGATATATTTTTTATTTTTTTCATTTATTTCCTGTCTGTTACATAGATACCAAGACTTTGTTCCCTCATAAACTTTTATGTAACCAAGAAAAAGAGGCGGCCCAAAAAGAGCGTTCACTATCTTTCACTTTAAAAAGTGCTATAAAAAGCTGAGCTTTTGTCCATTTGTAAACCATTCTCATCCACACAATGGCACTTATCCCTGCGTGCTCCTTCGCCCTCTCTGGTACTTCCTTCAACCTAAGGAAACTAGGTAAGGGTATCTGATGTATATGTCTTCTCAGACCCTCTACACTTCTTTTTGTCTATAGCTCTGGACATTCCTACTGGGTCCACCAGTAATGAGTTGCTGTACGCCATGAGCTATGAAGCTGGTCGGCTCCAGTTGGTGTGTTCTCGAAAGAAGAAAACCAAACGGACAGTATTGGGGCATGGGGCGAAAGCAGTGACATCGGTGAGTATACAGAAATATGCCATAGTACATTTGTAATTGTGTCACCATGATACCCTATTGGCCCACACCTCAGTAATTGCCTCTTAATACACTGCATTAGGCCAATTACCAATCCTGAGTTAAGTAAAACAGGAGAACTATACGAAGACATCAACTCCATGAGGCATGTCGAGCATTATGGGTTTTTATCCATACACAGATTAGTTACTAATAATAAAACATAGTAATACAACATGCTAATGGCACTTGCTAGCCCAATGTACATACAGGCAACTGCAACATGTAACTATACTGAGCTGAGTTTATTCTGCCATACATTTGTGGTGTCGGGGTGCAAATGAAGGGTAGATGCGGGGCAGATGTTATGGCCCAAGGGGCAGGTGGTATTAACCCCTTCTGTTGTGACGCCAGGACATGGTTTAGCCTTAACCACCCGAAGGTAATACTGCTGATCCTAGGCTCAGCCAAATTAAAGGGGTTCTCCACCATAAGGTGATTTTAGTACGTACCTGGTAGACAGTAATGGACATACTGAGGAAGGATCTGCGCTTGTCTTGGGGCTAAATGGCAAAGTCATGAGATTACTATAACACTGTGGCTAGCTTTTAGTGAACTTGTATTTCCTGTTTGACTGTTCTTTTCTTTTACTACACATCCCACAGTTCTATTTTCCTCCTTCCCACACATCAGCCACCCCACCCATTGAAACATAAATGAACTGCAGACCTGTGGCTTTCAATCAGGGTGCGTCAAGCTGTTGCATTAGTTGCAGATTGATCGCTCCACCCATTGAAGCAGACAGGCTCCCTGTCATCAGCTGACTAGTGAGTCAGGTCTCGGCCGCATTGCTAGCTGGGAAAAATCTGAGACAACAGTCATTTTGTATGCTGGTAAAAATAAATATTGGGGTGAAAATCACAGAATTGTGAGAAAACCATCACACACAGGTACAGACACTATATTATGAACTACACTAACGTTACAGCTCCTGTAGCATAGTCAAATAAAATAAATTCCCGGAATACCCCTTTAAGGATAACGGTAGCTTTACTGAGGCAAGACAAGTGGTACAGTCTATGCAGTTCAGTCAATATCCCAGAGAGGTGGCCAGTGACAAAGGGGGACCTCGCAGGCTTGCTGGGACTTGCAGTGACTTGACAGACTATGATGTAGGCCACGTTGACTATAGGTGACTTGACTGTGATGGTGACAGACAATTGAGATGACTTATCTTACTCAGGACTAACTGGTGGCTGCAGTCATTTAGACTGGAGGCCTCCAATGCTCTGGACACAGACGCTGGAACACTTGACTTCCCTGGACCTCAGCAGGAGATGAGAGGAAGAGAAAGATTGCAGATCCTCCCCTTGTTATATATAGGGGGGGGGGGGGTGCAAGGAGCCCATAGGCTATCTGGGGGTCACCTGGTCACTGGAGCTTTCTCGTTAACAATCATGTGGTACAAAACCTTAAAGGTACAATGCTCTTATTAACACTAACATAGATACATAGTGGGAAATGCTGCAGGGGAGCCCTGAGGAAAGTACGGGGCCACATCCCGTACTGGAATACCTCATATTGCTCAATAAATACTAACATATAATATATATATCCCGTCAGTGCTCAGTTTATACCTTAATACCTTCAATGGTGCCATTCGTTGCTACTAAATATATAAAATGTAATGTGTGTATGTATATAGGTATGTTTGTTCCAGCATCACTACCAAGTGGCTCCCTGTGCTCTCTCCTGTCTGATAGTACTCGTATGTGCTCTCTCCTGTCTGATAGGACTCCTCTGTGCTCTCTCCTGTCTGATAGGACTCCTCTGTGCTCTCTCCTGTCTGATAGGACTCCTCTGTGCTCTCTCCTGTCTGATAGGACTCCTCTGTGCTCTCTCCTGTCTGATAGGACTCCTCTGTGCTCTCTCCTGTCTGATAGCACTCCTCTGTGCTCTCTCCTGTCTGATAGGACTCCTCTGTGCTCTCTGTCTGATAGCACTCCTCTGTGCTCTCTCCTGTCTGATAGCACTCCTCTGTGCTCTCTCCTGTCTGATAGTACTCCTCTGTGCTCTCTCTCCTGCCTGATAGCACTCCTCTGTGCTCTCTCCTGTCTGATAGCACTCCTCTGTGCTCTCTCCTGTCTGATAGGACTCCTCTGTGATCGCTTCTGTCAGATAGTACTCCTCTGTGCTCTCTCCTGTCTGAGAGGATTCTTTTGTGCTCTCTCCTGTCTGATAGTACTCCTCTGTGCTCTCTCCTGTCTGATAGTACTCCTCTGTGCTATCCCCTGTCTGATAGTACTCCTCTGTGCTCTCTCCTGTCTGATAGGACTCCTCTGTGCTCTCTCCTGTCTGATAGGACTCCTCTGTGCTCTCTCCTGTCTGATAGCACTCCTCTGTGCTCTCTCCTGTCTGATAGCACTCCTCTGTGCTCTCTCCTGTCTGATAGAACTCCTTTGTGCTCTCTCCTGAGAGGATTCTTTTGTGCTCTCTCCTGTCTGATAGGACTCCTCTGTGCTCTTTCCTGTCTGATAGTACTCCTCTGTGCTCTCTCCTGTCTGATAGGACTCCTCTGTGCTCTCTCTCCTGCCTGATAGCACTCCTCTGTGCTATCTCCTGTCTGATAGTACTCCTCTGTGCTATCTCCTGTCTGATAGGACACCTCTGTGCTCTCTCCAGTCTGATAGGACTCCTCTGTGCTCTCTCCTATCAGATAGTACTCCTCAGTGATCTCTCCTGTCTGATAGGACTCCTCTGTGCTCTCTCCTGTCTGATAGTACTCCTCTGTGCTCTCTCGTGTCTGATAGTACTCCTCTGTGCTCTCTCCTGTCTGATAGGACTCCTCTGTGCTCTCTCCTGTCTGATAGGACTCCTCTGTGCTCTCTCCTGTCTGATAGGACTCCTCTGTGCTCTCTCCTGTCTGAAAGGACTCTTCTGTGCTCTCTTCTGTCTGATAGAACTCCTCTGTGCTCTCTCGTGTCAGATAGGACTCCTCTGTGCTCTCTCCTGTCTGATAGGACTCCTCTGGGCTCTCTCCTGTCTGATAGCACTCCTCTGTGCTTTCTCCTGTCTGATAGGACTTCTCTGTGCTCTCTCCTGTCTGATAGTACTCCTCTGTGCTCTCTCCTTTCTGATAGGACTCCTCTGTGCTCTCTCCTGTCTGATAGTACTCCTCTGTGCTCTCTCCTGTCTGATAGGACTCCTCTGTGCTCTCTCCTGTCTGATAGGACTCCTCTGTGCTCTCTCCTGTCTGATAGGACTCCTCTGTGCTCTCTCTCCTGCCTTATAGCACTCCTCTGTGCTCTCTCCTGTCTGATAGTACTCCTCTGTGCTCTCTCCTGTCTGAGAGGATACTTTTGT
The DNA here is from genome assembly GCF_029499605.1 of Hyla sarda. Classification (NCBI taxonomy): domain Eukaryota; kingdom Metazoa; phylum Chordata; class Amphibia; order Anura; family Hylidae; genus Hyla; species Hyla sarda. The sequence continues at coordinate 162,798,417 of NC_079197.1, forward strand.
GCTCTCTCCTGTCTGATAGGACTCCTCTGTGATCTCTTCTGTCTGATAGCCCTCCTCTGTGCTCTCTCCTGTCTGATAGTACTCCTCTGTGCTCTCTCCTGTCTGATAGGACTCCTCTGTGCTCTTTCCTGTCTGATAGTACTCCTCTGTGCTCTCTCCTGTCTGAGACGATTCTTTTGTGCTCTCTCCTGTCTGATAGCACTCCTCTGTGCTCTCTCCTGTCTGATAGAACTCCTTTGTGCTCTCTCCTGTCTGAGAGGATTCTTTTGTGCTCTCTCCTGTCTGATAGGACTCCTCTGTGCTCTTTCCTGTCTGATAGTACTCCTCTGTGCTCTCTCCTGTCTGATAGGATTCCTCTGTGCTCTCTCCTGTCTGATAGGACTCCTCTGTGCTCTCTCCTGTCTGATAGCACTCCTCTGTGCTCTCTCCTGTCTGATAGGACTCCTCTGTGCTCTCTGTCTGATAGCACTCCTCTGTGCTCTCTCCTGTCTGATAGCACTCCTCTGTGCTCTCTCCTGTCTGATAGTACTCCTCTGTGCTCTCTCTCCTGCCTGATAGCACTCCTCTGTGCTCTCTCCTGTCTGATAGCACTCCTCTGTGCTCTCTCCTGTCTGATAGGACTCCTCTGTGATCGCTTCTGTCAGATAGTACTCCTCTGTGCTCTCTCCTGTCTGAGAGGATTCTTTTGTGCTCTCTCCTGTCTGATAGTACTCCTCTGTGCTCTCTCCTGTCTGATAGTACTCCTCTGTGCTATCCCCTGTCTGATAGTACTCCTCTGTGCTCTCTCCTGTCTGATAGGACTCCTCTGTGCTCTCTCCTGTCTGATAGGACTCCTCTGTGCTCTCTCCTGTCTGATAGCACTCCTCTGTGCTCTCTCCTGTCTGATAGCACTCCTCTGTGCTCTCTCCTGTCTGATAGAACTCCTTTGTGCTCTCTCCTGAGAGGATTCTTTTGTGCTCTCTCCTGTCTGATAGGACTCCTCTGTGCTCTTTCCTGTCTGATAGTACTCCTCTGTGCTCTCTCCTGTCTGATAGGACTCCTCTGTGCTCTCTCTCCTGCCTGATAGCACTCCTCTGTGCTATCTCCTGTCTGATAGTACTCCTCTGTGCTATCTCCTGTCTGATAGGACACCTCTGTGCTCTCTCCAGTCTGATAGGACTCCTCTGTGCTCTCTCCTATCAGATAGTACTCCTCAGTGATCTCTCCTGTCTGATAGGACTCCTCTGTGCTCTCTCCTGTCTGATAGTACTCCTCTGTGCTCTCTCGTGTCTGATAGTACTCCTCTGTGCTCTCTCCTGTCTGATAGGACTCCTCTGTGCTCTCTCCTGTCTGATAGGACTCCTCTGTGCTCTCTCCTGTCTGATAGGACTCCTCTGTGCTCTCTCCTGTCTGAAAGGACTCTTCTGTGCTCTCTTCTGTCTGATAGAACTCCTCTGTGCTCTCTCGTGTCAGATAGGACTCCTCTGTGCTCTCTCCTGTCTGATAGGACTCCTCTGGGCTCTCTCCTGTCTGATAGCACTCCTCTGTGCTTTCTCCTGTCTGATAGGACTTCTCTGTGCTCTCTCCTGTCTGATAGTACTCCTCTGTGCTCTCTCCTTTCTGATAGGACTCCTCTGTGCTCTCTCCTGTCTGATAGTACTCCTCTGTGCTCTCTCCTGTCTGATAGGACTCCTCTGTGCTCTCTCCTGTCTGATAGGACTCCTCTGTGCTCTCTCCTGTCTGATAGGACTCCTCTGTGCTCTCTCTCCTGCCTTATAGCACTCCTCTGTGCTCTCTCCTGTCTGATAGTACTCCTCTGTGCTCTCTCCTGTCTGAGAGGATACTTTTGTGCTCTCTCCTGTCTGATAGGACTCCTCTGTGATCTCTTCTGTCTGATAGCCCTCCTCTGTGCTCTCTCCTGTCTGATAGTACTCCTCTGTGCTCTCTCCTGTCTGATAGGACTCCTCTGTGCTCTTTCCTGTCTGATAGTACTCCTCTGTGCTCTCTCCTGTCTGAGACGATTCTTTTGTGCTCTCTCCTGTCTGATAGCACTCCTCTGTGCTCTCTCCTGTCTGATAGAACTCCTTTGTGCTCTCTCCTGTCTGAGAGGATTCTTTTGTGCTCTCTCCTGTCTGATAGGACTCCTCTGTGCTCTTTCCTGTCTGATAGTACTCCTCTGTGCTCTCTCCTGTCTGATAGGATTCCTCTGTGCTCTCTCCTGTCTGATAGCACTCCTCTGTGCTCTCTCCTGTCTGATTGAACTCCTCTGCTCTCTCGTGTCAGATAGGACTCCTCTGTGCTCTCTCCTGTCAGATAGTACTCCTCAGTGATCTCTCCTGTCTGATAGGACTCCTCTGTCCTCTCTCCTGTCTGATAGGACTCCTCTGTGCTCTCCCCTGTCTGATAGTACTCCTCTGTGCTCTCTCGTGTCAGATAGGACTCCTCTGTGCTCTCTCCTATCAGATAGTACTCCTCAGTGATCTCTCCTGTCTGATAGGACTCCTCTGTGCTCTCTCCTGTCTGATAGTACTCCTCTGTGCTCTCTCGTGTCTGATAGTACTCCTCTGTGCTCTCTCCTGTCTGATAGGACTCCTCTGTGCTCTCTCCTGTCTGATAGGACTCCTCTGTGCTCTCTCCTGTCTGATAGGACTCCTCTGTGCTCTCTCCTGTCTGATAGGACTCCTCTGTGCTCTCTCCTGTCTGATAGCACTCTTCTGTGCTCTCTTCTGTCTGATAGAACTCCTCTGTGCTCTCTTGTGTCAGATAGGACTCCTCTGTGCTCTTTCCTGTCAGATAGTACTCCTCAGGGATCTCTCCTGTCTGAAAGGACTCCTCTGTGCTCTCTCCTGTCTGATAGTTCTCCCCTTTGCTATCTCCTGTCCTTTCTGATGCTTCCCATCCTTCATCAGACATTTGCTATGAAACCAATGCTGTACTTTTATATCAACACTTATTGGCTACATGAAAAAATAGTCATAATAATACATGCTACCATAACCAAAAAACCAATAAAATCAGTGCAATTACATGTAAACTCTATTTATTTTAGTGGTTTTAAGGGTACTGGTATCATGTATTATTATCATTATTTGTTGATGAACTACATATGCCTTTTTATGCTGCAACAATATTTTTAAATAAAGAGAAAACTTTGCATATTAGAATGTAATATCATTGTTACGAGTAGCGCTACTGCAAGACGCGTTGTCCGCGAGCACACTCCTGCCCCGTTCTCCCGTGCTGGCTCTGCTGTGGTTCGCATTGCGGGATGCGCCCGCATGCGATCGCCGGGCTGTCACTCACCTTTTTGCGTCTCTGTCCCCTCCACTGTCCCTGGCCACCGGCGCGTGCACCCCCGTCTCCTAGTGCATGTGCGTGCCAGCTTCCTGTGATTTAAAGGGCCAGTGCACCATTGATTGGTGCTTGTCTGGTCCTGACCTTTCTAACCCCGCACTTCCTCTTGACCCCTGCCGGGTCTTTGTGCCATTCAGCCTAAGAGAAAGCGTTCTGTTTGTGTCTTGCCTTGCCGTGTATCTGACCCCATTGCTACGTATCCGGACCTTGCTCTTGTGCCGCCTGCCCTCTTACCTCTTGCTACATGACCTGACCTTGCCACAGTGCTGCCAGTCCTGACCTCCTGCCTGTCTCTCACTACGACTCCGTCTCATTCCTTCTGTGCCACGCATCTCCTTAGCAGCCTTTGTTGACGAGTCGTGCCAGGGGTAGCGACCTGGGAGCCGCCTGCCGCAGCAAGTCCATCCCGCTTTGCGGTAGGCTCTGGTGAAAACCAGGAGCTCCTTAGAATCTGCTCCCTGGTACAGATCACACCGTCATCCACAACAGTTATAGTGGATTTACTCCACCAGCCGATACAATCATGTTACATGCAATGATTATAACAGAATGGATTACAGGAAAACACTGAAGTTAAATTCCTCATATAGACCTTTTGGTCAGAGGGATTCCAACCTCCAGATCAAGAATGCCTCTTTGTTTTAAAGGGAACCTGTCATGTGATTTTACCATACATAATGCATGGCAACACATTATATATGGTAAAATCTTCTTCCTCACCATCTCCAAGGTTCTTTCATGCCCACAGGGATGGTGAGGATATGACGTTAGAAAGTCTCCCCCAAGGGCCCCATAAGTAGTCCCTTACCTAGTCCTGTCTGCTGTGCTGTAACCATGCCCCCTCAATGTAATTGACAGCCCAGGCTCTGCTGGCGTCATCGCCCTGCTCCTTCTGCTTTGAATTGTCTTCCCTGTATAGAGAGCAAAATATTTGCCATTTAACTTTGTTGCCATCAGAATGATCTCTGGCATACCCCATCGTTGAGTTAACTGGTAAAAAATCAGAATTTTCAGTGATCACTCGCCGGAAATGGAAGGCCTCGATTCAGGTGATATGCTACCACATTAAGATATTTTTCTCAGACGATAGGTGGGTCAGGATTTTGCCCAAGTGTCAATCAATCATGCTTCCTTGATGAGAGGTTGTGATCTGGTGCCTCTCTGTCAGTTGATATAGGACACTTTCGTTGTGTTGTCCTAGCGGACTCTTTTTGCTTTCCCGCGAATAAGAGGAGCAAATTGGTAGAGTGCCAACTGGACTGCTCTGAATTCCATTATAATGGATGAGAAAGGTCTCTCTTGAGGGCTCCAAGAACCTTGTACAGGATTCTCCTTTAGATGGGCTTCCCAACCTAGAAGGAAGGCATCTGTTGTCAATGTGATCCAAGGTTTAATCAAGGATTGCTCATCTCTTACATGTTTCCACCATCTTAGGGAGGATCAGACTTCGGCAGACAGGGAGCACTTTCTGTCTAACCCCTTAAACAGAGAGCTTCTTCTTGAAGAGGGAATAAGTACCACAAGGCCCAAGGGACTGCTTCTGCAGACTCTGACATGTGACCTGACATCTTCATTTGAGCTCTGATGGAACCAGTCGAGGCACCATCAAAAACTTTGCAGCTCTTACCGCTCTGTCTCCTCTTTTCAAAGAGACAGAGAGAGGAGTTGATTAGGAATCCTAAGAACTTCCTTGTTGTGTATGGTAAAATCTCAAACTTTTGGCAATTTATTATCCAGCCTAAACACTGGATGTATCGGTATATGAAGGTAGGCATCCTTTAGATCTATAGTGACTATAGGATCCCCTGGATTTAGGATGCTCACCACTGATCGGTCTCCAATCAGAAGTGCTCTAGCTTTATAAAAAGGATTAGGTAGCAAAGATCTATGATCATGCGCCAATTGCCCGATGGTTTGGATACCAGAAATATCGGTAAGTAAATGCCTGAGTACCCCTCTGAAAAAGATACTTCCTCTAACCCCTGTTTTTAGATATACTGAAGAACAGAGTCCTTCAGAATGGCCTGTCTATCTCTTTAGAAAGCCTGCTGGTAAGAATAAATCTCTCCGGGTCCAGTACTGAGGGAGACCAGAAAGGGACATCTACTGGCATAGGAGAGCGCCATGGACTTGGCTACTAACTTAAGGTGTTGGGGTGCAGTGTGGCATAAAAAAATCTATCCCCAGTAACATGGTCTTAAACTGGCTCGAATTTTATCTCTGGAAACCCCACTGTCTATGTCAGCCCAAATACAGTGAAAACGGTGGAGTAAAAGATTTATGATCTCAGAAGAGACAAAGGCCACAGAGGCAGAGGCTATGGCATAATTGTGTCTGAGAGTGCATTTCACTATCCTGTCTATAGGATCCTGCAGGTTGCTTCCATCATATGAATGCACTACAGTTTTTTTTAGAGAGCTTGGCTTTTTGCATATTCACTTTTGGTGGTGGACCCCAATGCTCATTTTCAAGCATTTGGTGAATAGGCCCCCTAGAGGTGCACTCTGAAGCTTCCCTAAGATCAACATCCTGGTCACCTGACCAAATGGATTTAAAGGTGTACTCCACTGGAAAGCAATTTCTTTTAAATCAACTGGTGCCAGAAAGTTAAACAGATTTGTAAATTACTTCTATTAAAATATATTAATCCTTCCAGTACTTATCAGCTGCTGTATGCTCCAGAGGAAGTAATTTTCTTTTTGAATTTCCTTTCTGCCTGATCACAAGTGCTCTCTGCTGACACCTCTCCATGTCAGGAACTGTACTGAGCAGTTTGCTATAGGGATTTGCTCCTACTCTGGACAGTTCCTAAAATGGACAGAGGTGTCAGCAGAGAGCACTGTGTTCAGGCAAAAAGGAAATTCAAAAAGAAAAGAACTTCCTGTGGAGCATATAGCAGCCAATAAGTACTGTAAGGATTAACATTTTTAAATAGAAGTCATTTACAAATAGGTTTAACTTTCTGGCACCAATTGATTAAAAAAAAAAAAATGTTTTCCAGCGGAGAACCCCTTTAAGTAACCTGAGTCTTACCTGAAGGAAACAGGAAGGAGTGGTGAAGTGATCATCCACCGAGATCTCAGGCTCTTAAGCCATAGGTATAGGTCTCAAAGACAGCTGTCTGCGTCTCTTCTAGGTGAGGGTGTCCTTAAGCTCCTTAATAGAGCTTTCAACAAGCTCCTTATCCCAGCTAATAGTCAGGTGGGAGGCGTCAGCTTGGACACCTAATATATTCATAGAAGTCAGGAAGCGGACTCCCACAGTCAGCACATGTGAAATGCCTTCTCTTGGAGATAATCATGTCCTGCATCATGGGTTCTGAGGGGTTAGGTGGTAGGTGACAGCCTGGACACCTAATATATTCATAGAAGTCCCACACTACTGCCTTCTCGTGGAGAAGGACTTGCGCCCGCTGACGTACTGATCACCAAATCCTGGAGACACCATCTAAAAAGAGAAACCTAAAGATAATTGTGGTTCTAAATATGTAGGGAAGGGAGATGGAAACTACCGCAAACAGTAAGCTGCAATATCTACATAAATCTGTAACAAGAGGCAGATACACAAGGGAGGGCTAGATAAATAGCCTGAATGGCACCATAGTACCCTTAGCAAGGTAACCAAAACCGCACCAGCAGTAAGGACAGCCTCGCACTGATCAGTCACAGGGCAATGATCCTGCACACAGGGTGACAGGTGGAGCAGCATTAAGAGCCTCACACCGGAGGCATAGACAAGGTTCCCGCAGCCTAAATAGACAAAAACCTAAGGAAATGAGCAGGTTCCTGATAAAATATAAGGAGCCTGATGCCTGTCCTACTGTCTGCACAGGACAGAAAAAAAGCATTGTGTGTGGAGAAGAGTTCTCTTTTAAAGGGGTGAATTAATTGTTTAATACTGGTACTTGGGTCTGAATTCAATAAAATTGTGCCTGTCCTGCTAGATCCATAGGGGAGAGACACTCCAATTGTGCTGCTGATTAGGGTGTAAGGAAAGGGAACGTCACAGCAAGCATACCAGATGTACTCTTTTTGTGTTAATTATATTGGAATACATAACATTACATTTATCTGTGTTGAACCTCATCTGTCTCTTCTTAGTCCAAGCCTCCAACCTATCCAGATCCATGTGTAATAGTGCATTGTCCTTTATTGTGTTATCTACTATACACAGTGCACTGTCCTCTATATTGTTATCTACTATACACAGTGCCCTTTCCTCTATTGTGTTATCTACTATACACAGTGCAATGTCCTATATTGTGTTATATGCTATACACAGTGCACTGTCCTATATTGTGTTATATGCTATACATAGTGCAATGTCCTCTATTGTGTTATCTACTATACACTGTACACTGTCCTTGATTGTGTTTTCTACTATACACAGTGCACTGTCCTCTATTGTGTTATCTACTATACACAGTGCACTGTCCTTGATTGTGTTTTCTACTATACACAGTGCACTATCCTCTTTTGTGTTATCTGCTATACACAGTGCACTGTTCTCTATTGTGTTATCTACTATATACAGTGTGCTTTCCTCTATTGTGTTATATACCATACACAATGCACTGTCCTTAAAGGGGTACTCCGGTGAAATTTTTTTTTTAATCAGCTGGTGCCAGAATGTTAAACAGATTTGTAAATTACTTCTATTTATCCTTCCAGTACTTATCAGCTGCTGTATGCTCCAGAGGAAGTTCTTTTCATTTTAAATTTCTATTCTGTATGACCACAGTTCTCTTTGCTGACACCTCTGTCTGTCTCAGGAACTGTCAAGAGCAGGATAGTTTTGCTATGGGGATTTGCTCCTGCTCTTGACAGTTCCTGAGACAGACAGGTGTCAGTAGAGAGCACTGTGGTCAGACAGCAAAGAAATGTAAAAAGAAAATAACTTCCTCTGGAGCATACAGCAGCTGATGAGTAACTGGAAGGGTTAAGATTTTTAACCCCTTAAGGACACATGACGTACTGGAACGTCATGTGTCCACTCCCGATCTATAACGCGGGGCCACAGCGTGGCCCCGCGTCATAGCGGGTCGGGCCTGGCCTCTAACAACGGCCGGGACCCGTGGCTAATAGCGCGCGGCATTGATCGCTGTGCCGCGCGCTATTAACCCTTTAGACACGGCGTTCAAACCCTTTTAGACGCCGCGTCTAAAGTGAAACCGAAAGGATGCTGGCTAGCTCAGTGGGCTGTTCAGGATAGCCGCGGCGAAATCGCGGCATCCCGAACAGCTTACAGGACAGCGGGAGGGCCCCTTCCTGCCTCCTCGCTGTCCGATCGCCGGATGACTGCTCAGTGCCTGAGATCCAGGCATGAGCAGTCATGCGGCAGAATTATCGATCACTGGTTTCCTATGAGAATGTGATCAATGATAAAGATCAGTGTGTGCAGTGTTATAGGTCCCTATGGGAGCTATAACACTGCAAAAAAAAGTGAAATAAAAAAGTGAACAAACATCATTTAACCCCTTCCCTATTAAAAGTTTGAATCACCCCCCTTTTCCCATAAAAAAAAAAAAAAAACACAGTGTAAATAAAAATAAACATATATGGTAACGCCGCGTGCGGAAATCTCCGAATTATAAAAATTTATCGTTAATTAAACCGCACGGTCAATGGCGTGCGCGCAAAAAAATTCCAAAGTCCAAAATAGTGCATTTTTGGTCACTTTTTATATCATGAAAAAATGAATAAAAAGTCCTATCAATGCAAACATGGTACCGTTAAAAACTTCAGATCACGGCGCAAAAAATGAGCCCTCATACCGCCCCATACACGGAAAAATAAAAAAGTTATAGGGTCAGAAGATGACAATTTTAAACGTATACATTTTCCTGCATGAAGTTATGATTTTTTCCAGAAGTACGACATAATCAAACCTATATAAGTAGGGTGTCATTTTAACCGTATGGACCTACAGAATAAATATCAGGTGTAATTTTTACCGAAAAATGTACTACGTGGAAACGGAAGCCCCCAAAAGTTACAAAATGGCGTTTTTTTTTCAATTTTGTCTCACAATGATTTTTTTTCCGTTTCACCGTCAATTTTTGGGCACAATGACTGACGTCATTACAAAGTAGAATTGGTGGCGCAAAAATTAAGACATAATATGGACTTTTAGGTGCAAAATTGAAAGAGTTATGATTTTTTAAAGGCAAGGAGCAAAAAATGAATGTCACGATTCGGCTTCCAGGTAGTGGATCCTCTGTGTCAGCGAGGGATTGGCGTGGACCGTGCTAGTGGACCGGTTCTAAGAGGCTACTGGTATTCACCAGAGCCCACCGCAAAGCGGGATGGTCTTGCTGCGGCAGTAGCAACCAGGTCGTATCCACTAGCAACGGCTCTACCTCGCTGACTGCTGAGAAGGCGTGGGACAGAAGGACTAGGCAGAGGCAAGGTCAGACGTAGCAGAAGGTCGGGGGCAGGCGGCAAGGTTCGTAGTCAGGATGGGTAGCAGAAGTTCAGGTACACAGGCTTTGGACACACTAAACGCTTTCACTGGCACAAGGCAACAAGATCCGGCAAGGGAGTGCATGGGAGGAGATCAGATATAGCCAGGGAGCAGGTGGAAGCCAATTAAGCTAATTGGGCCAGGCACCAATCATTGGTGCACTGGCCCTTTAAGTCTCAGAGAGCTGGCGCGCGCGCGCCCTAGAGAGCGGAGCCGCGCGCGCCAGCACATGACAGCAGGGGACCGGGACGGGTAAGTGACCTGGGATGCGATTCGCGAGCGGGCGCGTCCCGCTGTGCGAATCGCATCCCCAACGGCCATGACAGTGCAGCGCTCCCAGTCAGCGGGACTGACCGGGGCGCTGCAGGGAGAAAGACGCCGTGAGCGCTCCGGGGAGGAGCGGGGACCCGGAGCGCTAGGCGTAACAGTACCCCCCCCCCCTTAGGTCTCCCCTTCTCTTTGTCCGGTAACTGCCTCCCCTGGGATGAGGACACCGGGAAAGAATGGAGGGTTTCCTCAACGGCAGGCAGTACAGCAGGAGTGGAAATGGGGAGGGAGGGCAGAGGGCGAGGCCTGGCACGGGGCAGTGTGACACCAGGACGGGGGCCATGGGGAGGCACAGAGGCTTGCCTGACGGGACTGGGAGGGGGGGAGAGGCACTTCCTGTGGCAGGCAGAGTCCCAGTTCCTGATCTCCCCGGTGGTCCAATCAATGGTGGGGGAATGAAGCCGGAGCCAAGGCAGACCGAGGAGGACCTCAGAGGTACAGTTGGGGAGAATGAAGAACTCAATCCTCTCAAGGTGGGGTCCAATAGACATGAGGAGGGGCTCTGTGCGGTAACGCACGGTGCAGTCCAATCTGGCTCCGTTGACCGCGGAAATGTAGAGCGGCTTGACGAGACGGGTCACCGGGATGCTGAATTTATTAACAAACGACTCCAAAATAAAATTTCCAGAGGCACCGGAGTCCAAGCAGGCCACGGCTGAGAGGGAGGAGTTGGCTGAAGAAAAAATCCGCACGGGTACCGTGAGACGTGGAGGAGCAGACTTGGAACCAAGAGACGCCACACCCACGTGAGCTGGGTGCGTGCGTGCGTTTCCCAGGCGTGGAGGACGGATAGGGCAATCCACCAAGAAATGCTCGGTACTGGCACAGTAAAGACAGAGATTTTCTTCCCTACGGCGATTCCTCTCTTCCTGGGTCAGGCGAGACTTATCCACTTGCATGGCCTCCTCGGCGGGAGGCCCAGGCGTAGATTGCAACGGATACTGTGGGAGAGGTGCCCAGAGATCTAAGTCTTTTTCCTGGCGGAGCTCTTGGTGTCGCTCAGAAAAACGCATGTCAATGCGGGTAGCTAGATGGATGAGTTCTTGCAGATTGGCAGGAATCTCTCGTGCGGCCAGCACATCCTTGATGCGACTGGATAGGCCTTTTTTAAAGGTCGCGCAGAGAGCCTCGTTATTCCATGATAACTCGGAAGCAAGAGTACGAAATTGGATGGCGTACTCGCCCACTGAAGAATTACCCTGGACCAGGTTCAACAGGGCAGTCTCGGCAGAAGAAGCTCGGGCTGGCTCCTCGAAGACACTCCGGAGTTCAGCGAAGAAGGCCTGGACTGTGGCTGTGGCAGGATCATTGCGGTCCCAGAGCGGTGTGGCCCAAGACAAGGCCTTTCCTGAAAGAAGGCTTACTACGAACGCCACCTTAGACCGTTCTGAAGGAAACAAGTCCGACAACATCTCCATATGCAGGGAACACTGAGACAAAAATCCACGGCAGAGTTTAGAGTCCCCATCAAATTTGTCCGGCAGGGACAAGCGGAGGTTAGGAGCGGCCACTCGCTGCGGAGGAGGTGCAGGAGCTGGCGGAGGAGATGGTTGCTGCTGTAGCAGAGGCAGAAGTTGCTGTAACGTGGCGGTCAACTGCGACAGCTGCTGTCCTTGTTGGGCAATTTGCTGCGATTGCTGAGCGACCACCGTGGTAAGGTCAGCGAGACTTGGCAGCGGCACCTCAGCGGGATCCATGGCCGGATCTACTGTCACGATTCGGCTTCCAGGTAGTGGATCCTCTGTGTCAGCGAGGGATTGGCGTGGACCGTGCTAGTGGACCGGTTCTAAGAGGCTACTGGTATTCACCAGAGCCCGCCGCAGAGCGGGATGGTCTTGCTGCGGCAGTAGCAACCAGGTCGTATCCACTAGCAATGGCTCTACCTCGCTGACTGCTGAGAAGGCGTGGGACAGAAGGACTAGGCAGAGGCAAGGTCAGACGTAGCAGAAGGTCGGGGGCAGGCGGCAAGGTTCGTAGTCAGGATGGGTAGCAGAAGTTCAGGTACACAGGCTTTGGACACACTAAACGCTTTCACTGGCACAAGGCAACAAGATCCGGCAAGGGAGTGCATGGGAGGAGATCAGATATAGCCAGGGAGCAGGTGGAAGCCAATTAAGCTAATTGGGCCAGGCACCAATCATTGGTGCACTGGCCCTTTAAGTCTCAGAGAGCTGGCGCGCGCGCGCCCTAGAGAGCGGAGCCGCGCACGCCAGCACATGACAGCAGGGGACCGGGACGGGTAAGTGACCTGGGATGCGATTCGCGAGCGGGCGCGTCCCGCTGTGCGAATCGCATCCCCAACGGCCATGACAGTGCAGCGCTCCCGGTCAGCGGGACTGACCGGGGCGCTGCAGGGAGAAAGACGCCGTGAGCGCTCCGGGGAGGAGCGGGGACCCGGAGCGCTAGGCGTAACAATGAAAATGCAAAAACGGAAAAAACCCCGGTCCTTAAGGGGTTAAATAGAAGTAATTTACAAGTCTGTTTAACTTTCTGGAACCAGTTAAAAAAAAAAAAATTTCACCGGAGTAGCTCTTTAATTGTGTTTTCTACTATACACAGGTCACTGTCTTCTATTGTGTTATCTACTGTACACAGTGCACTGTCTTCTATTGTGTTATCTACTGTACACAGTGCACTGTCCTCTATTGTGTTATCTACTTTACTCAGTTAACTGTCTCTATTGTGGTAAAAACTTTGTTATCTGGAAAGCTTAATACTTCACTAAATAATTACTCTACAACATTATCAATAAATATATATTAAAAAGAATAAAACCCCAAACTGATCCTTGTGATCCCCACTAGTTACAGTGGCACCCCTCATCCCCCGAATAGTAACCCCTGTGGTCCCCACTAGTAACACTCACCCAATCAGAGTAAGTACCATTAATAACCACCCTCTGTTTCCTATCACCGAGCCAGTTCTTTATCCACCTACACACATTTCACTACAGCCCAAGCATTCTCATTTCATGTAACAATTTTTTATGTGGCACTGTATCAAATGCTTTGGAAAAATCCAGATATACAGTACGATATCCAGCAATTTCCCCCTGGTCCAGAGCAGCATATGTTTGCAATGGGGATTTTCTCCTACTCTGGACAATTCTTAAAATGGACAGAGATGTCAGCAGAGAGCACTCACTGTACTCGTGATGTCAGCAGAGAGCACTGTGTTCCAAAAAGAAAAGATTTTCCTCTGTAATATTCAGCAGCTAATAAGTACTGGAAGGATTGAGCGATTAAAGGAGTTACAATTGTTTAGTCTTGAGAAGAGACGTTTAAGGGAGGATATGATAAACGTATATAAGTATATTAATGGCCCATACAAAAAATATGGAGAAAAACTGTTCCAGGTTAAACCCCCCCAAAGGACGAGGGGGCACTCCCTCCATCTGGAGAAGAAAAAATTTAGTCTCAAGGGGCGACACGCCTTCTTTACCATGAGAACTGTGAACTTATGGAACAGTCTACCTCAGGAACTGGTCACAGCAGGAAAAATTAACAGCTTTAAAACAGAATTAGATACATTCCTGGAACAAAATAACATTAATGCTTATGAAGAAATATAAAATCCCATCCCTTCCCCAATATCGCGCCACACCCCTACCCCTTAATTCCCTGGTTGAACTTGATGGACATATGTCTTTTTTCGACCGTACGAACTATGTAACTATGTAACTATGATTACGATTTTTTAATAGAAGTAATTTACAAATCCATTTAACTTTCTGGCACTAGTTGAAAAAATTTAAGCATATCCTGAAACTTAACTTTTAATATGATTCATTAAATTGAAGATTTTCCTAGTTTTAATGACGGAAAATATAGATTTTATTAACAACAGGAGGCGAGCAATGTTTGCATTATCTTTCTTTACTGAACTCACATAGCAGCGAAACAGTTAATGAAAGTTTGTAGAGAAGAAAACTTAGGTGTAACCAAGCATGACAGGTAATCACAGGTGCACTAATCATACTCTTAGTACAGGTAATAAATAACCAGGCAGGTTAAGTCCCACCCTCTTTCTGAGATGCGACAAAGTAATAAACAATTAAAATAAACCATAGTCCAGAATTCCAGGAAGAAACGAGCAGACTATAAAACTGAAGACTCTTAGATGAAAACGAAGATCTTGAACTGGAACATGGAGTCATCAAAAACTTTTAGCGAAAAGGATTCTTCCGAAGAGTAGTCAATGGATATGGGATGAAGATCATCAATATGCTGAAAAATATAAAAATGGTAAATCATAATAAGGGAGGGATATAAATGATAGGGAGGGATATTGCTCGCCTCCTGTCGTTAATAAAATCTACATTTTCCGTCATTAAAACTAGGAAAATCTTAAATTTTATGTCCAACAGGAGGCTCCCAATATTTGCAAGTTTAAAGCTATAAAAGCATAAGCAATAAATTATACATTATAGAATAGACATGGAGACATGAGTGTCTGGTCTGAAGTAAAATGTTTTAAATGTATGTTCGGTTGACCAGTTGGCTGCTTTAAGAAGATCAAAGAGAGATCCTCCTTTTTGAATGGTTTTGGTGGACATAGCTCCTCGGGTAGAGTGTGCTCCGAATTTGGAGGTATCAATTCCAGCCATATCCATGGCTATCCTGGCCCATCTTGCTAAGGTAGCTGATGAAACTGGAAGATGGGGTTTATAATAAGATATGAGTAATTGGGGAAGACAGTGATTACGAAGAGAAGATGTTTTATGTTCGTGAGATTTTAGGCATCTAACTACACAAAGTTTGGGATGGTTAATGAAGGTGGGATAGAAGACCGAATGGATATTGGTTTTTGTACGTCGGGAAATAGCAAAATGAACCCCGTGGGGAGAAAAGGATCTATTTGATATGTCTAGAGCTTTGACATCTGAAACTCTCTTTATAGAAATGAGGCAAAGAAGTACCGTAAGTTTAATCGAAAGTAATTCCAAGGGAAGGAGATCATTATCTTCCCAAGAAGAAAGGAGATTGAGAATTAGGGAAACGTCCCAGGTGGATTCATATTTAGCACGAGGAGGTCTTTTGAGGCAAATTCCTTTCGATAATCTACATATAAGAGGGTGCTTACCAATTGGGAGAGAATTGATGTGTTCGTGCTCTGCTGGAATGGCAGAGCAGTACAGATTTATAGTTCTGTAAGCTTTGTCTGAATCAAAGGATTCTGAAAGAAAATTTAGGATATGGGAGATAGATGCTCGAACGGGATCCAGAGATCGTTGAGAGCACCAATGAACCCAAAGTCTCCAGGCTGATCTGTAAGCTTTGTGGGTACCTGGAGCCCATGATTCTGAAAGGATGTCTTTAGTTGATTGTGAAAGTTCGCAATCAAGTGGGGATTGCCTGTGATCATCCAGGCGATGAGTGATAGAGAGCCGGATAGGATCAAGGGATGAGGGTTCCCTAGAGGGTCCTGAAGAAGAAGAGGGAAAACAGGTAGGATTTTTGGAATATCCATGGATAGTTGGAGAACTTGGGGAAACCAAGTTTGGGATGGCCACCATGGGGTAATCAATACCATGGTCGACCGTTGAGTTATCACCTGAGATAATACTCTCGGAATCATTGCAAATGGAGGGAAAGCGTAGAGGGTTTTTTGCGGCCACAGTTGAAGAAAGGCGTCTATTCCCAAAGCTTCCGGGTCCGGTCTCCAGCTGAAGAAAAGAGGTAATTGATTGTTCAAGCGGGAAGCAAAAAGGTCCATATAAAGAGGTCCCCATATGGAATTGATAGAGGAGAAAACGGAGGAATCCAGTCTCCAGTCGCTGGAATCTGTAAGGAAGCGAGAATTCCAGTCTGCGATGGAATTGGCTAAACCAGGTAAGTATTCAGCTTTCAAAATAATATTCTTTTCTAAGCAGAAATGCCAGAAATCCTTCGCAATGTCTGATAAAGCTTTGGAAGTTGTACCTCCCAAGCGGTTGATGTACTGAACTGCTGAGATATTGTCCATTCAAAGCAAAATACAGCAGTGTGATCTGTACTTTGCGAAACTTATCAGGGCAAAGGAACCTGCTAAGAGTTCCAGACAGTTGATATGAAGGTTGGCTTCGTTCTCTGACCATTTTCCTCCTGTGGTGAGTATCCCACAGCGAGCTCCCCAGCCTGATAGGCTGGCATCCGACTCTATGATAATGTCCGGAGTGTAATGAAAACTGGTCTTGCCATTCCAAGATTCTAGGTGAGAAAGCCACCATAGAAGTTCTTCCCTGGCTTCGATAGAGATGGTTATCAAGTCTGAATAGTCCATGCCCTGTCTCAGATGGTGAATTTTGAGACGTTGTAAAGCACGATAGTGTAACGGTGCTGGGAAGACAGCTTTTATTGAGGCAGATAACAGGCCAATTATCCGAGCAAGTGCCCGTAAGGATATCATCCGTTTGCTCAAGGCAGATCGGATTTCTTTCCGAATTATTTTCAGTTTTTTGGTAGGTAGGCTTAACATAGTTTTCTGGGTGTCTATCATGAAACCCAAGAATTCCACTTCCCTTGACGGGGTCAGAATTGATTTTTTGTTGTTGATGGAAAAACCTAGTGAGGTGAGAAGAGATATTGTCCATTGAAGGTGTTGGAGAAGAGTTGTTTGAGACTGAGCCATGATGAGAATGTCGTCCAAGTAAATAATTAGACGGACACCTCTGCTCCTCAGAATGGATGTAATGGGTTTCATGAGCTTTGTAAAGCCCCATGGGGCTGACGACAGGCCGAAGGGGAGGCAGGTGAACTGCCATTTTTGACCTTTCCAGATAAACTGGAGGTATTGTTGGTGGTTGGAATGTATTGGAACAGTGAGGTAGGCATCTTTTAGATCTACCTTCACTAGCCAATCTCCTTGAATCAAGATGTCCCTGAGAAGGTGTATCCCTTCCATTTTGAAGTGTTGGTATAATACAAACTTGTTCAAAAGGCGAAGGTTGATTATTGGTCTGTATCCGCCATCTTTTTTCTTCACAAGAAAAAAATTGCTGAGGAAGCCTTGTGTGTGATTTGGGATTGGAATAATCACTCCTTTGGAATGAAGGTCTATGATCTCTTGATCTACAAGTTTTTGGTCTGAAATTGAAAACTGAATTGGTATGGGAAGAATGTGTTGTATTGGTGGAGTCATGAAGTCTATCAGGAATCCTGAAACCGTGTTCAGAATCCAAAGGTCTGAGGTTATTGAAGACCAAGCATGAATAAAATGTTGGAGTCTTCCTCCTAGGGGAAGAAGGAAAGAAGATAGAGGAACTGGACTTACCTGAAGATGGTCTGGTCCTGGGGTAGCCTCTGTTGCCTCTGGATCTCCATGGGCGTCCTCTAGTTGGAAAGAATGGAGCTGGAGTGAAGGAGGATGATTGTTGAAAGTTGCTTCTTTCTTAATTGGAGCATCCAGGGTACTGCCTAGATGAGGAGGCTCTGCTGGGAAAGCCGCCCCTACCTTTCCCAGCTTTCCCAAAAATTTTAGAGGGTAAAACTTTCTTTAAAGATGATTGGGCTTTGTCAAGGGATGTAAAAATCCTGACAAATTTCCCTATTTCCTTAATAAAAGCGTCTCCAAAGAGAAGACCTTCAGAAAAGTTT
Organism: Hyla sarda; assembly: GCF_029499605.1. Classification (NCBI taxonomy): domain Eukaryota; kingdom Metazoa; phylum Chordata; class Amphibia; order Anura; family Hylidae; genus Hyla; species Hyla sarda. The sequence continues at coordinate 162,816,113 of NC_079197.1, forward strand.
CCAACTCATGTGTTGCTAGATTAGCTAATTGAGGATCCATCCTCATGAGAATTGTGCGCCGACGTTCCACCGCAATAGCTGAATTAGCATTGCCTAGTAGGCAAGGGGCTCTTTGTGCCCAACCACGCAAAGTGTTAGCATCAATGGGGTGTCCTGAGGCTATTGCTGAATCAGATATTTCTAAAATCTGTGTTAGAGGGCCTAGGACATCAAGTTATTTATCTTGACAGGCCTTGAAGGATCTGTCTAGACCTTTTTTAGGATTCTTCCCCGTTTTATTTAGATACTTGACTAGAATAGGGTCAAGTTCGGGGGTGCATTCTGCTTTTTCAGGCAGATTAGGCCGAGGGCATTCGGATCTTAACTTGTTTCGGGTGGATCTGTCCAAAGGTTTCCTAATTCTGGCAGACAGATATTTTGCCAGATGGGAATTTGGCACCCATTCTGAGGATGTTGGGTGATGAATCAGATCCGGGTTGAAATATGGGGTGCCCTGGCTATCTAGAAGAATCGTTTCTGTAGTTGTCCCAGTTTCTGGGTCATTATGTGTTTCAGCAATTTCACCTTCCTCATACTCCCATTTCTTCAGCAGAAAAATTATCAGATATATCTGAGAATGAGTCAGAGTCATTATCTGAGGAAGATGGGACCACATATGAATCAGGTTTGGATCTTTTAAGAGCCTTTTTTTGCCCTAGCACTTTTGACTTCCCTCTGGGCAGGGGGTCTGGGATGTTTAGGGTTAACATCAGTATGGTGACTAGCTGTAGCCAAATTTTCATTTGTGTCCTGACCTAACCCGGGGCTAGAGTGTCGCTTAGGCAGGGTTTCATGGTCGTCATTTGCACAGAAATGTCTTTTATGTCTGCGTTTCCCTTGAGATTTGAAACCTTTAGCTAAACCGGTTGTGGACTCCTCTGCAGACCAAAATATGTCTGAAGTAGTAGAGGGTTTATTAAAACTGGGGTTATTGTGTGACATAGCCGATGACACAGATTCTGATATGGTCTAACATATAGAGGAGATTTTATAGCTAATTGTATTGTATGGTCTACCATATTTTTAACGGCAGTTGGGTCTGACATATCAATATCGCCAGAGGTAGAGGAATGTTCCTCTCTAGAGGTTTTATTTTCAGAGGACATTGAAATAATAAGTTACTATGGTAAGTATACCAATAGAAATTATAGGGTAGTAATAAATTATGGCCTCAGAAATATAAGTATGACTGGAAAATAGTTATAATTAATAGCTATCTGCCGGTGAATAACTTTCCTGAGTGAAATAAATCTTTTGGTAAAGTCTGACAGGAGCTGAGAAGCGCTGCGGAGCTGTGACAGGGTCGCGGCGGGAGAGCTGACAGGCAGACTTGAGCTGTTACAGAGATATTCAGTGAGAAGCGAGATCTCGCGATAAACGGGAGTTGAGCTGTGAGGAGAAATTGAGCTGTGTGGGAGAGCGCGCGCTGGAGTGAAAGAGAAATGTTTACAAGGTATATATCATTGACACAAGGGAATATATGATGGAAAGAATAAGGATAAGATGGAACAAAGACCGCGCGGGCGACGGTCTAAGTGTGTATAGTGTAATGAGTAACGTAATGTACCAGCGTATATGTGTGAACAATGTATAATACTGCAATTCCGGTGACAATATTATATTATATTTAAACAATATATTACTGCAATATAACACTTGAGAGACAATATGGTACTTATCTCTTGAGTGAGCAGCGAAGAAAGAGGGTGGGACTTAACCTGCCTGGCTATTTATTACCTGTACTAAGAGTATGATTAGTGCACCTGTGATTACCTGTCATGCTTGGTTACACCTAAGTTTTCTTCTCTACAAACTTTCATTAACTGTTTCGCTGCTATGTGAGTTCAGTAAAGATAATGCAAATATTGGGAGCCTCCTGTCGGACATAAAATTGTACGACAGCTTCCCCTCTTCTCCAGTTCAGCAAATGATACCAATGGGCTTCCACAGCCATGACTCTTTTATCATTAACGTTCCAGTCAAGACTTCATGTCCTATTTCTTATGTTTCCAGGTATGGAACCGCATGACGGGAAAATCTTCTAAGAAAAGCGATAATTATCATGGTCCTTCAATTATGGTTGTAACAATTCATCCGGATGGAAGGCGGGAAATGCTGTGTATCAACCCCTAAGAGATGATTCTCAATATTTGAGGAAGCTTGACTTATCCCCTTTAACACGGACCTGGAGTGCTCCTTTAAATAATTCCAGTTTAGAAAGAATGCCTTTCCTATTATGATTATACTTATGTCTTTACACAATGATAGCCTTTCTATTGGCATTTCCTGATATTGAATTAATAAAACACTTAATATTCATTTCTAGTTGTCATTTTAATAATTCATCTGTTTGTATGTAGCAGTAAAATGTCTACAAAATGATCTACCATTTGTTTAAAGGATTCTGAGCACCCACACTACAGAGATAGGAAAATGTTCTGTTTTAGACAGTTTTTTGTTTTGTTTTTTGGAGGGGGGGGGGGGAGGGGGTTGTGCCAACATTACAGAACATGATGTCGCTAGAGTATACAAGTAGATAATACTGACATAATGTGTACATAACTGATTATATAACACAGTCACATTAAATAATACTGCCCATTACAGTAACATTAAAGGGTACTCCACCCCTAGACATCTTATCCCCTAGCCAAAGGATAGCGGTGGGACCTCCACGATCTTACTGCTGCACCCAGCATTTGTTGAGAGAGTCGGGTGCAGCGCCAGAGGCTCTTGACTTCATGGTCACGGCCCGCTAGTGTCGTCACGGCCACGCCCCTCAATGCAAGTCTATGGGTGGGGCCATCACGTCCCCTCCCATAGACTTGCATTGAGGGGGCGTGGCTGTGACATCATGAGCAGGGCATTCCTATAACGTTACGAGCCTCCGCCCCGCATCGCCAGTCATCAGAGTACACTTGATGTCTGGGGTGCCGGAGCCGAGATCGTGGGGGGCCCCAACGGCAGTACCCCCGCCATCAGACATCTTATCCCCTATTCTTTGTATAGAGGATAAGATGTCTAGGGGCGGAGTATCCCTTTAACCACTGGCCGACAACTATCGGAAAACATTCTTTGCTCTTTTAGTAGCGGGACTCGGCTGTCAATCACAGCCGGGATCCCTCCACAGTTGCTGAGACTGAAATTGCACCAGTTGCAGTATTAACCCTATAAATGTTGTGGTCAGTACTGACAATGGCACCTAGAGGAATGACAGGCAGGAGAGGGTTCCCTCTGGCCTCTATCGGCGACCCTGTGATCACGAGGATCTAAATGATTGTAATAGTAGCAGAAGGCCAGCTGATGGCCTGCTGTCTGCCAAGTATGGAAGCCTGTGAGGTCCAGCCAAAGTTGCGATCTACATGGTCCAGGTTGCCATGGACAACTCTTTTGTACTGTCCCAGTACGCTGGCAACACAGGGACATTACTTCAGTTCCAAGAGGAAATCCTCAAAGCCCTGATCTTTGGTAACCGGGAAAGAGCAGGCCGGAGTACCTCTGGAACGATAGGCACCTGGTTCGTCCGAGGCCAACACTTTCCAGGTGAGGTACCTCATACTGGAAAGAAGGGACGGTCCCCCAAAAAAATGCAGAAGTGTGTTGCAAGAGGGGGATACAGAAGGACACTACCACTCAGTGTGACACTTGCCCTGATCATCCAGGCCTCTGCATGAAAGATTGCTTCAGGGAGTATCACACGTCCATGGAGTACTACATTTTTATTTACCATAATTTGACAACAATATACCAGTCCACAGTACATTGTCTTCCAAATTTTAAACCCGGAAACCACAAAATTGCCCCCAAAAAATTCACAAAATAACCCCGATAAGACCTCTTGGGGTACAACACAAATAGAGAAACATGGCCGCACATCCACCATTTGTATTTTGATCTATTTGCTTCTCAGCATCATTTAAAAAAAACTAACAGGTTGTTAGTATACATTTTGATCAAAAAAGTACAAGCCCATTCACCACGTCAAGGCCACCTAGTCAGAGAGGGTCCATAACCTAACACTGGCATAGCGCCGGGCGGTGACCACTGCCTCGCCAAAGATCAGGGCCTTTAGGATTTCTTCTTGGAACTGAAGGAATGTCCCTGTGTTGCCAGCGTACTGGGACAGTACAAAAGAGTTGTCCATGGCCACCTGGACCATGTAGATCACAACTTTGGCTGGACCTCACAGGCTTCCATACTTGGCAGACAGCAGGCCATCAGCTGGCCTTCTGCTACCATTACAACCATTTAGACCCAGTGATCACATTGCAGGGTCGCCGATAGGGGCCAGAGGGAACCCTCTCCCGCCTGTCATTCCTATAGGTGCCATTGTCAGTACTGACCACAACATTTATAGGGTTAATTCTGCAACTGGTGCAATTTTAGTCTCAGCAGCTGTGGCAGGATCCCGGCTGTGATTGACAGCCGAGTCCTGCTACTGAAAGTTTTCATTTCATTTTCTCCTATTACCCCCTTAAGCAAATGAAAAATTTGATGTAACAGCATTTTTGTTACGTTCCTTGAGGGGTCCAAAATGGGGTCACATGTGGGGGGTTTCCACTGTTCTGGCACCATGGGAGCTTTGCAAACGCACATGGCCTCCGACTTTGATTCCAGCAAAATTCTCTCTCCAAAAGCCCAATGGCGCTCCTTCTCTTCTGAGCCATGTTGTGCACCCACTTACTTTGAAGAGATGGGTTTACAAAGTTTGGGGGGCATTTTCTCCTATTACCTCTTGTGAAAAGTTTGGAGTGACACCAACATTTTAGTGAAATTTTTTTATTTTCACATCCTACTTTAACGAACATTTGTGGTCGAAGCTCAACAGTGTGGTGAAACGTAACTGACATGAATGCAACCTATCAACCTATAATGTTCTACCTATTAACTATGCAATCTGAATTGTGCCAATACTGCCGCGTTAGAGTAGGCCTGTATAAATGAGGGCATACTCTGATGTGATTATTTAAGAACATGAGGGAGGGTGGGTGGGAGTGAAGAACCTGTGACGTGCAGAAGTGACGAGCCATGGGTTCTTATAGACCTCCCGCTCCTCCCACAAATCCATGCTAACAAAGTTATCCTTTACACTTGTGGTCGAAGCTCAACCGTGTGGTGAAACGTAACCAACATGAATGCCTATCAACCTATAATGTACTACATACTAACTATGCAGTCTGAATTGTGCCAATACTGCCGCGTACGGGTAGGCCTGTATAAATGAGGGCAAAACTCAGAAATTATAAACAAAACACTTTATTCATAATACAAAACCTTTTACAACCTTTTGACATCATGGTCACGCCCCCTCAATGCAAGTCTATAGGAGGGGGCGGAATGGCCGTCATACACGATCAAAGACATAGGAGGAAATAATTTTCATGAGAATAATCTTTCCCAAAACATCATTCGTGAACGATATATTTTTCTGGAAAAAACTTTCATACAACTATCACTCCAAAAATTTCAAACACAGCTAACTTCTTTCTAATAACAGTCTGCCATTGTTTGGCTAAAATCATTGTACATTTTGTACAATGTACAATCATATTAGGTTAAAATTGTCAATTTTTATCAATTTTGTTCGAATGTATATATGGGTACCTTAAAGAATACCAGTCACCAAACGAAACGTTGCATATATTGTTCCTTACGTAATTATAAGACACTTTGCTAATTACTTGCTGTTAAAATTCTCAACCTTTATATGTTTTTAATGTGATTGAAAAAATGGCCCCTAGGTGGCTCTGTTCTGTTCCTTGCCACAATAAATACAGTTAGTTTGGTCTCCTTCCTGCCTGGCAGGAGACCAAACTCAGGAAGTGCGTGCAGGGCATGGCGGGCACAGCTCTAGTAGGCTTCAGTGATGCTGCGCCTGCTGGGGAACACCCACTTTCTCCTGCCGGGAGCTCACACAATGAGCAAGGGGAAAGGTAACATATAGAGCTTTTTAAAGCGCTGAAAATGTTTTTAAGGGCAGGAGAGGTGTTAGGAGTAGTTAGGGAATATAATCTGATTTAGTTTAGAAAATATGGTTTGATGACAGGTATTCTTTAAGAAAACTTGACATGCTCTATTTTCATCTTAACTAGGTTGTCTGTTGGGGGATACCCCTTTTAGTTTCATTCATCAATATGCCAGGGCATCCACAAAGAGTGTCCGGAGACCCTGGTCGGTCCTTGTTATAGACAGACTGGCCTTTGATTTCAATAAACACCATGTTACATAGTCTGTAAGGTTGGAAAAAGACAAGAGTCCATCAAGTTCAACCTTAAAACTCTACTGTGTTGATCTAGAGGAAGGCAAATACCCCTCCATGAGGCTGATGCCAATTGCCCCATGACAGAGGAAAAATCCCTTACCGACTCCAATATGGCATCAGAATAAATCCCTGGATCCACCTTCTATTCCCATATACAGTGCAAAGTGAAAGTATTCAGCCCCCTTGAACTTTTCGACCTTTTGCCACATTTCAGGCTTTAAACATAAAGATATAAAACTGTTATTTTTTGTGAAGAATCAACAACAAGTGGGCCACAATCATGAAGTGGAACAAAATTTATTGGATATTTCAAACTTTGTTAACTAATAAAAAAACTGAAAAATTGGGCATGCAAAATTATTCAGCCCCTTTACTTTCAGTGCAGCAAACTCTCTCCAGAAGTTCAGTGAGGATCTCTGAATGATCCAATGTTGACCTAAATGACTAATGATGATAAATAGAATCCACCTGTACGGTGTCCATTTTAGGACAGCATCAGCCGTCAGCCGCACCTCGCTCATCCTTCAGTCAAAACGGCGTTCCGCCTCCTCCCCCAGACAAATCGCTGTCAGTTTTCAGCCGTACCTCCCTCATCCTTCATGCAAAACGGCGTCCCGCCTCCTCCCTCAGACAAACCGCTGTCAGTTTTAAGCCGTACCTCCCTCATCCTTCAGCAAAAACTGCGTCCCGCCTCCTCCGAAACTGCGTCCCGCCTCCTCCCTCCTCCGTCAGGCAAAACCTTTGTCAACCTAAACTCTCTCATGCCTCAGACGAAAATGAAAGTGCTGAGTCAGCACAGCTTTGGCAGACCTGCTTGCACAGACAGTGTGTGATTCCCTGGCAGCAAAGATACTGTGATTGGTTGATGGGAACGTAGGTGTGTGCAGTCCCGCTCCACTGTTTAGACACATTTGCAAACCCTAATCCTCTCATGTACCCAGCTTTCCCCTATCCCTGCAAAACAAACCTGCGCTCTCAGCTTTTCCCCTATTCCTGCAAAACCTACAGTTATGTAGTCATCTGTAGGTTTATCAGGAATTGTTAAAAGCTGAGTACATAACTGTAGGTTTTTCAGGAATCGGGAAAAGCAGAGTACATAGCTGTAGGTTTTTCAGGAATCGGGAAAAAATATGTACTCAGCTTTTCACGATTCCTGAAAAACCTATGTGTCTAAACAGTGGAGCAGGACTGTACACACCTTCGCTCCCATCAACCAATCACAGTGAGCGCAGATTTGTTTTGCAGGAATAGGGGAAAGCTGGGTACATGAGAGGATTAGGGTTTACAAAGAAATGTGTCTAAACAGTGGAGCGGGACTGCACACACCTACGCTCCTATCAACCAATCACAGTATCTTTGCTGGCAGCAGCCAATCACACACTGTCTGTGCTAGCAGGTCTGCCAAAGCTCTGCTGACTCAGCACTTTCATTTTCATCTGAGGTATGACAGACTTAAGGATGACAAAGGTTTTGCCTGACGGATGCCGTTTTGGCTGAAGGATGAGCGAGGTACAGCTTGACGGTTGATGCTGTCCTAAAATGGACACCGTACACCTGTGTGTAATCAAGTCTCCGTATAAATGCACCTGCACTGTGATAGTCTCAGAGGTCCGTTTAAAGCGCAGAGAGCATCATGAAGAACAAGGGACACACCAGGCAGGTCCGAGATACTGTTGTGGAGAAGCTCAAAGCCGGATTTGGATACAAAAAGATTTCCCAAGCTTTAAACATCCCAAGGAGCACTGTGCAAGTGATAATATTGAAATGAAAGGAGTATCAGACCACTGCAAATCTACGAAGATCTGGCCGTCCCTCTAAACTTTCAGCTCATACAAGGAGAAGACTGATCAGAGATGAAGCCAAGAGGCCCATGATTGGATGAACTGCAGAGATCTACAGCTGAGGAGGGAGACTCTGTCCATAGGACAACAATCAGTTGTATTCTGCACAAATTAAGAGTGGCAAGAAGAAAGCCATTTCTTAAAGATATCCATAGACACACCAAACATGTGGAAGAAGGTGCTCTGGTCAGATGATCACCCTGAACACACCATTCCCACTGTCAAACATGGTGGGGGCAGCATCATGGTTGGGGCTTTTCTTCAGCAGGGACAGGGAAGATGGTTAAAATTGATGGGAAGATGGATGGAGCCAAATACAGGACCATTCTGGAAGAAAACCTGATGGAGTCTGCAGAAGACCTGAGACTGGGACGGAGATTTGTCTTCCAACAAGACAATGATCCAAAACATAAAGAAAAATCTACAATGGAATGGTTCACAAATAAACATATCCAGGTGTTAGAATGGACAAGTCAAAGTCCAGACCTGAATCCAATGGAGAATCTGTGGAAAGAACTGAAAACTGCTGTTCACAAATGCTCTCCATCCAACCTCACTGAGCTCCAGCTGTTCACAAACGCTCTCATCCAACCTCACTGAGCTCCAGCTGTTCACAAACACTCTCCATCCAACCTCACTGAGCTCCAGCTGTTCACAAACGCTCTCCATCCAACCTCACTGAGCTCCAGCTGTTCACAAACGCTCTCCATCCAACCTCACTGAGCTCCAGCTGTTCACAAACGCTCTCCATCCAACTTCACTGAGCTCCAGCTGTTCACAAATGCTCTCCATCCAACCTCACTGAGCTCCTGCTGTTCACAAACGCTCTCCATCCAACCTCACTGAGCTCCAGCTGTTCACAAACGCTCTCCACCCAACCTCACTGACCTCCAGCTGTTCACAAACGCTCTCCATCCAACCTCACTGAGCTCCAGCTGTTCACAAACGCTCGCCATCCAACCTCACTGAGCTCCAGCTGTTCACAAACGCTCTCCATCCAACCTCACTGAGCTCCAGCTGTTCACAAACGCTCTCCATCCAACCGCACTGAGCTCCAGCTGTTCACAAACGCTCGCCATCCAACCTCACTGAGCTCCTGCTGTTCACAAACGCTCTCGATCCAACCTCACTGAGCTCCAGCTGTTCACAAACGCTCTCCACCCAACCTCACTGAGCTCCAGCTGTTCACAAACGCTCTCCATCCAACCTCACTGAGCTCCAGCTGTTCACAAACGCTCTCCATCCAACCTCACTGAGCTCCAGCTGTTTTGCAAGGAGAAATGGGCAAAAATTTCAGTCTCTTGATGTGCAAAACTGATAGAGACCTACCCCAAGAGACTTACAGCTGTAATCGCAGCAAAAGGTGGCGCTACAAAGTATTAACTTAAGGGGGCTGAATAATTTTGCACGCCCAATTTATCAGTTTTTTATTTGTTAAAAAAGTTTGAAATATCCAATAAATTTTGTTCCACTTCATGATTGTGTCCCACTTGTTGTTGATTCTTCCCAAAAGTGACAGTTTCATATCTTTATGTTTGAAGCCTGAAATGTGGCAAAAGGTCGAAAAGTTGAAGGGGGCCGAATACTTTCACTATGCACTGTATATATGGTATCCATCACCTGTAATGTTATAATTTTCCTCTGGTGTTGGTTTATCTTCTCAAGAACAAAATGATCAGGCAGTTGACGTTCAACATGCAGAATCTATAGTGGAAAGCCTCCATATACTGTACATTACTGTATATAGTTGGCCGGTCCCATTGAGATTGCTGTGTTTGGCCTAATTTGTATGCCTCATCTTCTCCGTGGTGGCACTGCATGGAAATGATCACTTCCTAAAAGGTTCCCTTGCAGATCACAACTGATCTCTGGGATTCAAGTCATCAAGACAACCTAAGATCAGTTCACTGTCTGAGACTATTTGAACAAAAACAGATTACTTAACGATAACAACCCTTTAAAAACTACCCATGGTCTAATGTTCCTAATAATTATATTTTTTGATCCCCAGATCATCTCGTAGCCTACTGCAGCTACATGCTCAACCCAAACCAGTATATAGTAGACTGGGACATAACACAAGTCAGTTTACTTCACAGACTTGTGGGAAAGTTAGGAATTGGGGGGTTGGGGCTGTTGGCCAGGCCTTGAGTTGAGCTGGGCAAACAAATTAGACAAGATGGCAGAACAACTTTGTGATGTATATGGACACCTCCCAATGTAGAATGTGCATGTTGAATTTCATCTGCCCTATCCTATTTTTTCTTAAGAAGATAAGCAAACACCAGAGGAGTCTGTCAGCGGCTTACCCCACTTTCTCCATTCCAGACACACAATAGGCAAAACTGAGTGTTCATGTGTTTGAGGGGGATCAGAAGAGATAGCATATCTACTGTATGTGTATGGTTAATAAACCAACAAACACTTAGTAGATAGGGGGGAAGAAATAGGGGGGTGACATATAAACCCTCATGCACTATCTCTTTAATTACTGTAGTGACCCCCAAAGTGTAGCAGCATGTACTAAGACTCCCACTGAAACTATACACCCAAAAAGAAAATTGGAGTCATGTCAAATTAATTATAAACTTTATTGAATAAAAAACTCATAAAAACAGGCACATAGGGGGAGATTTATCAAAACCTGTGCAGAGGAAAACATGTCCAGTTGCCCATAGCAACCAATCAGATCACTTCTTTCATTTTTAACAAGGCCTCTGCAAAATGAAATAAACAATCTGATTGGTTGCTATGGGCAACTGGGCAAGTTTTCCTCTGCACAGGTTTTGATAAATCTCCCCCATAATGTGCAAAGGAGGAACATAACAACACATGGGAAAAGCAAAACGCTGCCCCGGAACCTGCGCTGTCACATGAGTTGAAGCTATGGCAAAAATGTGATGACAATATTGCACTAGGGAAGGCAGCTATAGTTAATATTGCACTAACCCCTGTAATTAGATGGCAGTATATACATAAGTCACACTGTAAGGAGGACTGAAGGGGGTGTGCAGGATAAATGCAAGAAGTGCTGGAGTAAACACAAGAAGAATATCAACCCCAAAAAGTGCGGCGTGCAAGTGCAGAATATGAACAGCTCACAGGGTCCAAGGCAGCGTCACCCCAACGCGCGTTTCGGCACGTTCAAGCCTTCGTCCGGGAGTATGTATGTGTACGGTTACCTTAAAGGGAACCAATCATCAGATTTTACCCCATATAATGCTTGGTAAAGCGTTATATAGGGTAAAGTCTTTATTTTCACCATTCCCGGGGGACGCTACCGCCCCCAGGGATGGTGAAGATATGAAGTTATTAACTAGTTACCGCCGCTACCATAAGTAGTCACCTGGGCGGGGCGCTCTTCTCACCAACTCCCGTTCTTCGGCAGGGAGCGACGCCCCCTCCGCTTGATTGATGGGCCGCGTCATCGCTCTGCTCCGTCTGTTCAGTGAGCGGAACAATGACGCGGCCCATCAATCAAGCGGAGGGGGCGTCGCTCCCGGCCGAAGAACGGGAGTAGGTGAGAAGAGCTCCCTGCCCAGGTGACTACTTACGGCAGCGGCGACTTGTTTATAACTTCATATCTTCACCATCCCTGGGGGCAGGAGCGTCCCCCGGGAATGGTGAGGACAACAATTTTACCCTATATAACGCTTTGCCAAGCATTATATAGGGTAAAATCTGATGATTGGTTCCCTTTAAGGTTATCCAGGATTAGAAATCCAGAGGTGATTCCTTCAAAAAACAGCACCACCCCCGTCCTCAGGTTGGGTGTGGTATAACAACTTGGCTCCATTCATTCAATGGAACTAAGCTGCAATACCACACACAACCTGCGGACAGGTGTGATGCTGTTTCTTGAAGAAATCACCTCTGGATTTCTAATCCTGGATAACCCCTTTAATAAGAAAGTTTATACAGTAAAACCATTCTGAGACGACCACTCAAAAGTGCATTAAAAATGGTCTTCTGTGGGGGTGGTTTTCTGAAAGGTCTCCCTGTAAATGAAATTAGACACTAATATAAATGATAAAACTTCTTAATACAGTGATCCCTCAACTTACAATGGCCTCAACATACAATAGTTTGAACATACAATGGTCTTTTCTGGACCATTGTAACTTGAAACCAGACTCAACATACAATGTACAGACAGTCCAGATCTGTGATACCTGTCAATGGCCGGAAGAACCGACCAATCAGAATGGGCATTCACTCGTAAAACCCCTGTATTACTGAAGTGTATGCACTGACTGGTGTCTGGTAGCACCCCCTACAGTACAGGGAGGTATTACATGTTCTGTACTCTTTACCTGTATTACTGAAGTGTATGCACTGACTGGTGTCTGGTAGCACCCCCTACAGTACAGGGAGGTATTACATGTTCTGTACTCTTTACCTGTACCAGGGTTAGCTGCTCCTTTGGACACCAGGTGAGGGCGGCTCCATTTTACATTTTTTGGACACTGTGTACTGTACAGGACCCTGAAGAAGCTTCTGACCTCTATACAGACCAGCATTTCACAACTAGGGTGCCTCCAGCTGTTGCAAAACTACAACTCCCAGCATACCCGGACAGCCAAAGGCTGTCCGGGCATGCTGGGAGTTGTAGTTTTGCAACAGCTGGAGGCTCCCTGCTTGGAAAACACTGACATAGACAGTGATTACAGCTCCCAGCAGATCTTTCTTACTTTTATATGTAAGGATTTGCTTTATCTATATTAGTTATCTAGTTATTTTTCTTTAATAATCACTTTTTCCTATTTTTGGATGACATTTTGGGGCTTCAGAACCAATTACCAGGTTTCCATAGAGTTATGGTCTCAACATGCGATGGTTTCAACATACAATGGTCGTCCTGGAACCAATTAATATTGTAACTTGAGGGACCACTGTTCTTAAAGGGGTACTCCGGTGAAAACCTTTTTTCTTTTAAATCAACTGGTGGAAGAAAGTTAAACATATTTGTAAATTACTTCTATTAACAAATCTTAATCCTTCCAGTACTTATTAGCTGCTGAATGCTACAGAGGAAATTCCTTTCTTTTTGGAACACTGATGACATCACGAGCACAGTCCTCTCTGCTGACATCTCTGTCCATTTTAGCAACCATGCAGAGCAGATATATGCTAAGGGCAGCATGGTGGCTCAGTGGTTAGCACTGCTGCCTTGCAGTGCTGGGGACTTGGGTTCAAATCCCACTAAGGACAACAATAAATAAAGCTTTATTATTATAATAACGTCAGAGAGAACTGTGCTCGTGATGTCATCAGAGAGAATTCCAAAAAGAAAAGAATTTCCTCTGTAGTATTCAGCAGCTAATAAGTACAGGAAGGATTAAGATTTTTTTAAGAGAAGTAATTTACAAATATGTTTAACTTTCTGCCACCAGTTGATTTAAAAGAAAAAGGCTTTCACCGGAGTGCCCCTTTAATAATAAAAGAATAGAATCGTGAACTCTAAACAATACAAAGAACAACCTTTACAGTACAAGAAGGAAGTGGTTTGTATTATATTGTGTCTTACGGAAAAAGGGACTGATGTCATAAGTCTTTGTAATCTATAGATATGTTTTATAGGCTGTTGGAGGTTACAAGGACATTTCCTCATTCTCTGATCCCATATCTATGAGATCTGTATACATTCATAATATTAATAATATAGTCATACTCTCCTTAACGTGTTACCTCAATGGGGAGATTTATCAAAACCTGTGCAGAGGAAAAAAATTGCCCAGTTGCCCATAGCAACCAATGGGATTGCTACTTTCATTTTTCAGAGGTCTCTTTAAAAATGAAAGAGGCGAGCTGATTGGTTGCTATGGGCAACTGGACGTCGACCTGTACATAAAGACACATACATAAAGCTGAAACAACAAAGCAGTAAAGGGCAAAACGAACTTGTAATTATTGCTGAATGAACTAGTTGGTGCAGACTGTAGATTATCATAGTATTATAATTATTATTATTATTATTATTAACCCCTTAAGGACCAAGGACGTACCGTTACGTCCTTGGTCCTGCTCTCCTGATATAACGCGGGACCCGCCTCTAATAGCGTGCAGCGCCGATCGCGGCACCGCACGCTATTAACCCTTTAGCCGCACGCTCAGAACTGAGCCGCGCGGCTAAAAGCAAAAGTGAAAGTTGCCAGCTAGCTCAGTCGGGCTGTTCGGGATAGCCGCGGCTAATCGCGGCATCCCGAACAGCTGACAGGACAGCGGGAGGGCCCCTACCTGCCTCCTCGCTGTCCGATCGAAAAAAAAAACAGTCCTTAAGGGGTTAATATTATTATTCCTTCCCAGGTCCTCTGAATGGAACCATCATGCTTATGCTTTATGCAGTTTTTCTCTTTAACTGATTAATTCACTCTTTATAATGTAAGTTATTGGGATCATTATGAGGAACCCACAAAAACCTCATTGCACATTCCAATTGACTAGTTTGGGAAGTTTTTTTTTTCGTATAAAGTATCCAATAATAGCAGCCAAAATGCTTGTAAAACACCCTAACATGGTATCAAATAACAATATTATTTTCTCCAGGACATTGGGCATAAATGTACACCCCAGTCCCGCTCCTGTTATCAGCAGCCAGGACCCCTGGGTAATGCCGCACATCGCCCATTGGGTGTCTAAAACAGAGAAATAACATTGGTGGTTACCTTAGAGAGCTGATCGGGGCCACCATGACAAAATCGTAAACAATGGGGCTGCTAAGTAAAACCATTATGGCCGCTACTTCCTACATGTTTCGCCACTGCAATGTGGCTTTATCAAGGAAGAACATTAGCAGCATTAGTCTGTTAATGTTTTCCTTGATAAAGCCAGATTGCAGTGGCAAAACATGTAGGAAGTAATGGCTATTAACGTGTTAGTTAGCAGCCCCAGTGTTTACATCTATTTAAAGGAAAACTGTCAGATATTTTCTTCCGCACTATCCATAGGTACTGGCACTGTCGTCAGCGCCGCTTATGAATATTCATCCCCCCTCCCTCCAATTAGGAGCGGTGAAGAGAGGGAAAACTGGAGGGAGGGGGGATGAATAATCATAAGGGGCGCTGACGTCAGTGCCAGTTAACCTGCAGAAGCCCCCCAGTGACAGCAAGATTTACACATAGAATAAAATTACAATTGTGGGCAAACGGCTGGGCGGATCCGGGTATGGTAGGGCTCGTTGGAATCAGCGTCTCCCACATTATCCACCAGTGCCTATGGATAGTGCGGGAGAAAATATCTGACAGTTTTCCTTAAAATTTTGCAGATTTAGTGGGGGTACAGTGGCTGTGCATACTGCAGATGCATGAGCATTACTGGTTACGTACACTATTTAATAATCTCTAAAGGATGTCATGAATTGACACTTGAATAGCATCAGTGATTTTAAACATTATTTTTATCCACATTATGTAATTTTAACAAACAATAAAAGTAATAGTAATAGTGCCCTTTGGGCACATCAGTTGTGTTATGTTACCCATGATAAGCACAGTCCGCCATTATACCTCCTATTGTATTTTTTGTGCTGCCCAATGAATAACTTTGTTATCATCTTATGTGCCCGTCACAATATTGTGAACCAGTTTAAAATGTTGTTTTGTGGAAATTTTGTATTCTGATCTATACCTAAGTCTGTATGTTTATCCACTTTAAAAACTCAGTTTTGTCTTCATATATAGAAAGTAAAATTGAAAATTCAAAATAATATCCACTTTAAATCATTTTTATTAGTTTTTCCGAAAAGCTCTTTTTCTTTATTGAGCGATGACAGAAACTTTTACAGGAAACTGCTGTCAATCTTATTTCCCTACTGACTTCTGTGTATCTATATATCTTTTACTTAGACTTAAGAGTATATCACACATTTATTGTGTCACGTATGGTAGGGAATAGTGCAGGCCAGAGTTCATCCTGAACTTCATAAGACCAGGCGTTGCCACGGCTACACATGATGCTTAGCAACACCCCAGAAAACTTACAAAGAAAACCTACTCATTACATATTGGGTACATTCCAAAAAGGCTCACATAGTATAAACCAAAACTATATTATGACTCTTTGCAACAATCATATTTGTTCTTTTAGTTGAAATTTATATTTTAATGCAATGACAATTATGAATTGTCAGAAGTGTCTACTGATCATTGGTTCATGAATGTTAGAGAGTTATTGGTTGTTCTGGTATGGTTATCCTTAGTGTGTGAATGTTTGATGGTTACAGGTCGTTCGGGTATGGTTATCCAGGACAGTAGGATGTATTAAATATCATATCTAGTAAGGTTCCTGTGTATCACTTCCATATGTGGTCTGGGTAAGGGTTGAGGCATGACTGTCATGCCCATTGCGGTTCCGTTTTCTCTCTGACCAATCAAAACACCATACTTAACTAAAATAAACAACAGTCTGTTCTTTCTATTCCTCAGGGCTCACTCTCTTCCTATCTTACCGGACTGCTTCACCATTTTCTTAGTGCAGCCTGAGTGGGGATTCCATGTCTTTATGAACTTTAATGACCACCCAGGGAGACCAAATTCCTGCAGTTTGCACCATATTATATGCATGGAATATTTTGCGGCCCATACAGTATCCTTACACACCAAATTTAATAAGACCTGGCTCCCCTGGTCCCTTTTCCGAGTCTCTGGAGACCTCAACCTATGGTTGTTTCTTCATTGGTCATCATAAGGCGTATAAGGATTTACTCTCTTCTTTCTTTCTTTCTTTCTTTCTTCTCTACTCTGATTTTTTCTTTTCCCTTACTACCTTTCTTCTTCTGGTTTGTTTTTTTGGGGACTCTTACTAGCACCTTTTTATGCACTAAAGGGGTTGTTACTTGAATTAGTTTCTTAAGTGCCATTTGCATTCTTTTCATCTCTGTTCCTTGTACTTTAGTCTTTATTGCCTGAAATGTTATGCACTGCACTATATTTCCTGTGATTATGCCAGATGTAGTAGTATGTTAAGAACCAGATACAGGCGCAGTACTCCAACAAAAAAGTGATTTAATGTCTCATGTCAGCATTACAACGTTTCAGCTCCTCCTGGAGCCTTTTTCAAGCTTGAAAAAGGCTCCAGGAGGAGCTGAAACGTTGTAATGCTGACATGAGACATTAAATCACTTTTTTGTTGGAGTACTGTGCCTGTATCTGGTTCTTATCTTGGATAGACTCTGATCAAGTCCTTTGGGACGCTGGCACCAATTTTCTGGTTGGACTGGATAAGTAGTGCTGCTTTATTTTGGGATTATATATATATATATATATATATATATATAATGCAAAATCATCTGTAGTTGCAGTATCTTGTAATACCTTTTTTTATGGGACTAACAAGATTTTGTAGAGACAAGCTTTCGGGATTCCTCCCTTTATCAAGTCATAAGCATTTCTGAGATCACAAGGAGAAAACACACGTTCTATTTCACAAAATATACAGGGGGTTAAAACAACATATGTGGAGAATGGACATTAAGTTGGGCCATAAATTGTATAGCTATAGGACGATAGACTACAGATAAGGCTTCATTTTGGCTTCAAATGTCTTTCTTTCCTGGGTGTTCTTGAAGTTTCCCTTCAGGATCTTGATTTTGAGGTCCTGTAGGGAGTGACCTGTTTGGGTGAAATGGTGTCCAACTGGGGTGCAATAGTCCTTTTCTCTATGGTTGTTGATGGACGATCTGTGGAGGTTCATCCTTTTATTGAGTGGCTGACTGGTCTCACCAATGTAACATCCCAGGTCACACTTGGTGCATTGTATCATGTAGACTACATTCTCTGTGTTGCAGAAGTATTTTCCCGTGATGTTGTATGTCTTGTTGTTTGGGAGGCCTCAGAATTTGTGCAGATGTGCCCTCTGTGATCCCACACTATCTTTTTATTAGAAAAAGCTTTTCCCGTATGCAAAGTGCAGGAATAAAATCTCTTATTCAAACTTCTCAAAATAGTTGCCTATGTGACAATATGAAGTACTTTTGGTGGTATGTAGATTTATAAAATCACTATTTGTCTACTCTAGACTGAAAATAATAATAAAAAATCCCACTTACACCACCCACACAGGTACACAACTATCTATCACTGCCATCCTCAAGACAACTTAAAAACTGGGGTGCTTTGGTCGCCCAAACACATAAACTAGAAAATCCCTACAAACTAGGATTTACCACCACATCTATTTGATTTCTACATGTGACTTATAAAAATGGTCTAATCAGGTAATGTGAGTTTTTCCAAAGGCAGAACTTATTAAAGAAATGTTTATTATGAATAAAATAGTCACAGTGCATACAGGAAACGTATAGGACGATAAGCAGATTATTTACACCCAACACAGAAAATAAATAAAAAAAAACAGAATTACGGTATCAGAAAACCTATCTACTCACTTGGATAGTACCGTATACACTCGAGTATAAGCCGACCCGAGTATAAGCCGAGACCCCTAATTTCAACCCAAAATCCCAGGAAAAGTTATTGACTCGAGTATAAGCCTAGGGTGGGAAATACCTCATCCCCCCCTGTCATCATCCAGACCCGTCATTAACATCCTCATAATCATCCCCTTGTCATCATCCCACACATCCCCCCTTCATCATCCCCTTATCATCCCACACATCCCCCCTTCATCATCCCCTTGTCATCATCCCACACATCCCCCTTCATCATCCCCTTGTCATCATCCCACACATCCCCCCTTCATCATCCCCTTATCATCCCTCCTTCATCATCCCCTTATCATCCCACACATCCCCTTATCATCCCACACATCCCCCCTTCATCATCCCCTTATCATCCCGCACATCCCCCCTTCATCATCCCCTTATCATCCCACACCCCCCCTTCATCATCCCCACCCCCCTTCATCATCCTCTTCTCATCATTCGCCCTCAGTGGTCTTCAACCTGCGGACCTCCAGAGGTTTCAAAACTACAACTCCCAGCAAGCCCGGGCAGCCATCGGCTGTCCGGGCTTGCTGGGAGTTGTAGTTTTGAAACCTCCGGAGGTCCGCAGGTTGAAGACCACTGCGGCCTTCAACATCATCCAGCCCCCTCTCACCCCCTTTAGTTCTGAGTACTCACCTCCGCTCGGCGCTGGTCCGGTCCTGCAGGGCTGTCCGGTGGAGAGGTGGTCCGGGCTGCTATCTTCACCGGGGGCGCCTCTTCTCCGCGCTTCCGGCCCGGAATAGAGGCGTTGCCTTGACAATGACGCAGGAGTACGTTGGCAATGAACGCACCTCTGCGTCGTTGTCACGGCAACGTGACTATTCTGAGGCCGGGCCCGAAGCGCTTAGAAGAGGCCTCCCCGGTGAAGATAGCAGCCCGGAACCACTATCCCACCGGACCACCTCCTCTCCGGACAGCCCTGCAGCACCGGACCAGCGCCGAGCGGAGGTGAGTAGTCAGAACTAAAGGGGGTGAGAGGGGGCTGGATGATGTTGAAGGCCGCAGTGGTCTTCAACCTGCGGACCTCCGGAGGTTTCAAAACTACAACTCCCAGCAAGCCCGGACAGCCGATGGCTGCCCGGGCTTGCTGGGAGTTGTAGTTTTGAAACCTCTGGAGGTCCGCAGGTTGAAGACCACTGCGGGTGGGGGAGTTCACTCGAGTATAAGCCGAGGGGGGTGTTTTCAGCACGAAAAATCGTGCTGAAAAACTCGGCTTATACTCGAGTATATACGGTAAGTAATGGTACCCACTAAAAATTAGATTTAGACCCCCCCCCCCATAGATTGGCTTTTGGGCCTAACAGGGTGGGAGAGAAGCAGAGACTGAACAGCCGGTCCCCTCTGATTCCTGATTCATCCACACCGAGGCACACGAAATGGGACATTGCATTAATCTTTCACCCCAGACCAGGCACCCTCATTTTTCTATACTTGGGTTCTCCTTAGACTGCCCTTTCTGGGGATACCAGACATGACCCCTTTAGCATAAGGTTTAACCTGTTAGTACAGTTCAGGTAGGGATCCATACACGTGGGTCATTTGCGTACTCATTTTGAAAGTATTGTGATGGAGAATCCAGCTGTATAAGATAGGGGCCACTGATATGCCCCTAAAAATATATTCTGAACAGTTGTTAGATACGGTATTATTAGAGTGAGCAGCCCCCTTTGAGTCCTTTCATTTGTATATAACATTACCCTGGTGCCTTTTTGTCTGGAAATGGTGTTGAATTGCCTTGTGTAGTTTAGCTGTGTTAGAGGGCACTACAGTGGAATTTTTTTTTTTTTTAAAACAACTTGTACCAGAAAGTTTAATAGATATGTAAATTACTTCTACAGGGTGGGCCATTTATATGGATACACCTTAATAAAATGGGAATGGTTGGTGATATTAACTTCCTGTTTGTGGCACATTAGTATATGTGAGGGGGGAAACTTTTCAAGATGGGTGGTGACCATGGCGGCCATTTTGAAGTCGGCCATTTTGAATCCAACTTTTGTTTTTTCAATAGGAAGAGGGTCATGTGACACATCAAACTTATTGGGAATTTCACAAGAAAAACAATGATGTGCTTGGTTTTAACATAACTTTATTCTTTCATGAGTTATTTACAAGTTTCTGACCACTTATAAAATGTGTTCAATGTGTTTCCCATTGTGTTGAATTGTCAATGCAACCCTCTTCTCCCACTCTTCACACACTGATAGCAACACCGCAGGAGAAATGCTAGCACAGGCTTCCAGTATCCGTATACACTGCTATATACTACTATATACACCACAGGAGAAATGCTAGCACAGGCTTCCAGTATCCGTATACACTGCTATATACTACTATATACACCGCAGGAGAAATGCTAGCACAGGATTCCAGTATCCGTAGTTTCAGGTGCTGCACATCTCGTATCTTCACAGCATAGACAATTGACTTCAGATGACCCCAAATATAAAAGTCTAAGGGGGTCAGATCGGGAGACCTTGGGGGCCATTCAACTGGCCCACGTTGACCAATCCACTTTCCAGGAAACTGTTCATCCTGAGGTATTTCAAGGAGAGGATCCAGAGTTTGTTTGTCTTTTATTCTCTTCCCCCTAACCAACAGGTGCAATTGCTCACAGGACAGCTAAAGGGACCAGCACTAGAGGAAGTCCGCACCTGGCCCATCTCCAAGTAGGCAACTGTTGAGCAGATCTTTGAAGGACTGTACAAGGTATTTTAGTCACATTTTCCGTCAGAGGTACATCTCCGGGTGCATGAAGACGACAGAAGCCAGGTGAGACCTTGAGAGAATATGCCGTAGCTTTGCAGAATGCCCTAGAGACTGACCAAAAATTAAATAGTATAACTGAGTAGGGCAACAAGGTGTTAATGGACAGATTTATTGATGGGGCTCTTAATAAGTGGGACAAAGCCCAACTGAAAATGTTAGCGGTCCAGAATCCCAACATACCATTCCCCGCTTTCAAGAGACTGGCTATACAAGTGATTGAGTCCGGGACTGAGTTAGAGGAGGTCTGTACACCATACAACTGTCCAAGAGCCACTAGGGGCGGTAGCCAGACCAATACCACCACCGTCACCTGTCCCTGCCCCATTGTCATCTACTTTGCCAGTCACCCCAGTCCAAGTTACTACAGATTCAAACCTGTAGTGTATTAAACAGGACATTGCACAACTGACTATGGTTGTCCAGCAGCTCGCCACCTGGCCTTCTCCCCTCTCCCTTGAACAATCCTTGCCTAGAGGAACCCCTTTGCTCCTGCCCCATGTAATTCCAGTTACTATGCTCCTTCACCGGCTAGAAGTCTGGACACTGGACAATGCACTGCTGGGGTTTAAACGAAATTCCCTCTGGGGTCAAGGACCGGCCCCCAGGAAAACAGCCAGCATTCACAACTTCCTAAGTCAGGACTATCATGTTATGTCCCCTCTTGCCCCTATGTAAAGATTATTGTGGAAGCTGTACAGTTGGAGGCATTGATAGATACATGGTCACAAGTGTCTACTAAACCTAAAAATGTTTTCTTTAAGTATTGGGATGCTCATGTATTGTGTGAGCCTGATGATGTGGACCTGAAATTAGTGGCGGATAATGGGCAACCAATACCCAGACATGGATATTGGGAGCCAATCATTCAGTTAGGAGAGCATGTACTTATAGGGCAGGGAGTGATTGTAACTAATGTGTCAGATAAGGGGTCTGCTGAGTTTATACTGGGGATGAACATCATGAAAAACTGTTTTGCTGAGATTCCTTGCATGCCTCTCTCCCATACATGTCCCCTTCAGGCCAGCGGGCTGTGCAGCACCACTTGAAAGTCCTACAAGCAGAACAGAAGTTTGCAAGCAAGGCGAGATCTGCAGAGTACGAGTTCTAGACATCAGTTCGGTGACCTCACAATCCAATACAGAGACCATCATCTGGTGCTGTGCATGTCCTGGAGTAAGGGACACGGACTATCAAGCCCTGCTGGAGCCTATGCAGCTGGAAGATCATCCCCTTGTACGAGCTGCGAGAAGCCTTGTCACAGTTACCAACGGGAGAGTTCCAGTCCGGTTAGTCAATCTGTCGGATGTTGCCGCTATATTGCCTAAATATACCCCAGTCATCCAGCTGTATCTTCTAGAGTCAAAAGACATCTTAACGGAACTCAAGATAGCCCAACAGTGGGCGGCCCAAGTGACTCTGGGATTTGCTGCAAGTTCCCCTGAGCCCTGGTGGGCACAACTCCAAGTGGGAGATGAGACCACTCTGAGAGATCAAGTCAGTGGAGTCATCAATATCGCCGAAAGGTACCACAAGGCTTTCAGTAAACACCCCACAGACTTTGGATGCACGTCCATGATCCAGCACAGGATCCTGACAGGCGACAGCCTACCTATCAAAGAAAAACACTGTCCGGTAGCACCAGGCATGTATCAAACCGTTAAGATGCTGGTTGACATGAAGGATGCTGACGTCCTTTAATAGAGTCAGAGTCCCTGGGCGGCGCCCCTTGTCTTGGTCAAGAAGAAAGATGGGACCATCCGTTTTGGTGTTGACTACAGGAAACTGAATAATTTCACACATAAGGACGCTTATCCCCTTCCAAGAATCGAAGAGTCACTCACAGCCCTCAGGACGGTTGCTTACTTCTCCACCTTGGACTTAACCAGTGGGTATTGGCAAGTGCCTATGGCCGAGGCAGACCAAGAGAAGACAGCCTTTGTGACACCCATGTGACTGTTCGAATTCAAGAGTATGCCATTTGGGCTGTGCAATGCTCCTGCTACATTCCAACATCTGATGGAGCGGTGCCTGGGCCATCTAAACTTTCAAAGTTTCCTGTTGTACCTAGATGATGTAATCGTGTACTCCAAGTCCTAACAGGAGCACCTTAGTCAACTGTCAGACGTCTTCCAAGTCTTGATCAAACATGGGCTGAAGATTAAGCCGTCAGTGAATTTTGCTTAAACCTCAGGTACACTACCTAGGTCATGTTGTCAGCACCGAGGAAGTACAGCTTAATCCTGACAAGGTAGAGATTGTCAAGAACTGGACTACCCTGCGCACGGTGAAAGACGTCAGGAGCTTCCTGGGATTTGCCGGCTAGTACCGTTGCTTCATTCCCCACTTCGCTCAGATTGCAGAACCCCTCACGGCTCTCCTCAGGGGTATGGCGAAGGAGAACTACAGTGGAAGACTACCTGTTGAGTGGGCCAAAGAGCAAGAGACAGCGTTCTGAGCTCTTAAACACCTGTTGAACAGAACCACGCATTCTGGCGTATCCAGACTACAGTCAGCTGTTTTGGTTGTATACTGATGCCAACTTTGAGGGTCTGGGAGCTGTCCTGTCCCAAGTTCAAGAAGGGCAAGAGCGAGTGATAGCCTATGCCAGTCGTAATCTGCGAGGAGCAGAAAAGAACAATGCCAACTACAGCTCCTTCAAGCTGGAACTCCTCATCCTCGTATGGACCGTAACTGAAAAGTTTAAAGACTAATTGGCTGCCACGCCATTCACCATCTACACAGATAATAACCTGTTGGCTCATCTGAATACTGCCAAACTGGGTGCCATCGAGCAGCGTTGGGCCTCAAGATTGGCCAGCTACAACTTCACGATCAAGTACAGAAGCGGCAAGTCAAATGTCAACACACGATGTACTGTCTCAAATGACCCCCGGCAAAGAACCACCTGTCGAGGACAAGTGTGAAGATGTGGAGATGCCCCCATTTTACCAGAGGTTCGAGAGTCAGAATACTGTGACCACCTTTGAAGAGGGTAAACCCATGTCCGAGAAGGTACAGAAAGACTTATACACCTGGTAGACTCTACAAGACAAAAGTCAAGTCATGGGGGATCTGTTGGACTACTTTCTGATGAAAAAGATACCAACCCGTCTATGCCGGGCCCAGTATGACTACGAGTTGAAATGTCTGAGGCGACAGAGGAAGCGACTGTTCATGCACAAGAGACTGTTGTACCGAAACTCTTTGGATCAGATTCTGGTTCCCGAAAGAGACGCAGCAATGGTCCTCAACCATCACACCATGATCAGTCGGGACACTTTGGGGTCCACAAGACCAAGGCTACTGTCAGACGAAGGTTCTATTAGATTGGGATGCGGAGCGACATCAAGAAATGGTGCAGTGAGTGTGCCGTCTGCAACTTCATCAAGAGTGGGCGCAAATATGCAAAAGCACCCCTCCATTCCATCCAGAGTGAAAGGTCTAAGCAGTTGGTCGCGCTAGACCATGTCAAGTTGTCTCCTATCCAGTCCGGGTACACTTATGCTCTCACTATGGTGGATCACTACTCCAAATGGATTGTCGTAGTACCTGTTAAAGACCTCACGGCCAAAACAGCGGCCCAGAAGTTCTACTCCAATTGGGTGCAAACCCTTGGGTGTCCAGAGTCTGTCCTAACGGACCGTGGAACGGCCTTCGAGGCCCAACTCTTTCAGGAGCTGTGTCAGTTCCATGCCTGAAAAAAACTCTAGACTACTGCTTACCACCAATAGGGGAACAGGCTCTGTGAGCGCATCAATCAAGTTTTTATTCACATGCTGCGAGCAGCATCTGTGTCAAGGCACGAAGAGTGGCCCTGATTGTTGCCCGAATTGCTGGAAATTTATAATAACACAGTCCACTGTTCTACTGGATACACCCTGTTCTACTTGATGATGGGTCGACACTGGCAGCTGCCAAAAGACCGGATGTTTGGACTTCAAGCTCCCTTCAACAACTCTCCACAAGCTTCTATGGAGTGGGTCTCTGACCACCAAAGAAGGATCCAGGAAGCAAAAGAGATTGTCAATAAAAAGATGGGCGAGGCTCAGGAAAGGCTACAGCAAGACTACAACCGTCATGCCCCTGCCAAATCCCTCCAGTTAGGGGACAAGGTCTGGCTGCAGAAGTTCCCGAGGACCCACAAACTGGGCTCCATCTGGGAAACAGAGCCCTACACAGTGATGGCCGTACTCTACCCAGAATCAGGTGTGTACGCAATCCAGAAACCAGGGTACAAGCCGCAAGTCGTCCTCCGTAACCGGATAAAGTTATGTTGCAAGGAAGACCTGCCTGAACCTCCGGTGCCTCCTCCACCAGCTGTAAGACCTGCGAGGGAGTACATGTCCCCATGTTCTCTCCCAACCAACCTGCAATCTTCTGTGTCATGCCATCTTAGGGGCCGATGTAACCAACTCTAGTTGCCTCACCAGACAAGTCCTGTCCCCATTGGCACCAGTCTACACCCCCGTTCCCAGGTCTCCAGTATCTCTGCCAGTCAATCCGAGTTCAGAAAGTCCAGAACCAGCTCCAACACTCAAATTTGATATTCAAGAGGCCCCTACACTCCAATCGTACCAAGAAGTGTTCCTGAGTCACAAGAGGTGGTGCTGTGTAGATCCCAACGGTCAACACAGGGTCAGTTACCCACAAGATAAAAAAGAATTAACAACATGTACAGTCTAGTACTACACATAGTCCGTAAGTACACATAAATTCATGTACAAATATCTAATGTACATTAGGGCTGTATCACTCACTATATCACTGTTCATTCAAATGTCTTTGAGTGTCCTATGTATCACATGTCTAATGTAACTTTCTTGTGTCCAGGTGCTCAGGATACTTTGCTGGCCAAAATTGTATTCCTGTACTCACTACGCACGTAACTACAAAATCAAAGGTAACAAGTGTCTAATGTTATCTGAAAATGTCTAGCATAAATATAGCTAAAAAGTGTTCTGGCAGCAATCCAAAGTAGCAGCACACAAAAAATGTGGTAAAAAGGTGTATTTATTCCATTAATCCAGTGCAAAATTCAGGAGAGCAACGTTTCCGCGGCCTCACGCTGCCATTATCAAGCCCCTTGAGAGGCCGCGGAAACGTTGCTCTCCTGAATTTCGCTGGAATAAATACACCTTTTTACCACATTTTTTGTGTGCTGCTACTTTGGATTGCTACTACAAGTGGAGCCCTAACCCAGGCACCCGCATAGCGTGCACCTGCTACAGAATTAATTTGAGGTTGTGCTGCTTTTCTTGGATATATAAAAAGTGTTCTGGGGAGAAGTGTGTCATGCCTAGGGACCCCAGTAGCCAAGGCATTGGGCAGAAAGCCTACGGCAACCCAATTCACCAGTCTTATGTCTTAGTCATATGTCAAAGCACCAAAAAAGGAAAGGAGATATGCTCATAAATGTATAGGGTCCTGTGGTAAACACTCTAAATATGGAACCAAAAAGAAAAGAAACCACTTGAAAACGGACCATGTATAAACTAAAATAAATTTTATTTAGAATAATATAAAGACATATAATAATTACACACACAGCGAGGACAAACAGAAGTGGGAACCAGGGAGCAGGGGGAGATAAAAAGAAGGTAAAAATTATATATATAGTGTCCAGGTGTGCTAAACAATTTAAAGTGCCAACAGCGTGCCAAATAAATAGATAGGACCAATATGTTTAAAAGCGCACACAAAACGGATCACAGAGAAAGCCACATGTAGTAATGGCATAGAACAGTAACACTCCCTCCGCTCCCCAGTTACCCACCAGACCTTCAACGCGTTTCACTCAACGGGGCTTTATCCAGGAGTAAGTTAGAGTGGAGTAAGTTAGAGTCTCATATGAATTGTATCTTTGCCCTCTAAATTGATGTCCTCCTGAGTGCTGGTTATTTTATTCTTTTTTATTATATTATATACACAGCTATACTTGAAGTCCATCTGAATTTTTACCTTGACGCTCTCCAACCCTGATTGGATACCTGCCCTGGTGGAGGAACGCCTTTTTATATATATATTTATACCAACATGGCCCTAGTGGTGTTTACAGTGAATCCTCTACTATATGGGGCTCACACCAGGTGAGTGTTCTCCATATAATTTTATTTTTTTGAGTTTTTATTTTTCAGATTGCAGCGCTCCCTTTTTTTTGTAATCTCTTTTTAATAAAAAAAAATAAAGTCAGGGGGTGGTTTCTCATGATGGGGCAGTGAACTGGGAGGATTATAACATTATCAAGATCATGAGAGATATTCTGCAATTTATTTTTTTCCTCCTTCCCATTAAGAGCCATAACTCTTTTATTTTTCCACCTACAGACTCATATGGGGGCTTGTGTTTTTTTTGCGTGCCCAATTGTACTTTGTAACTGACTGACACAGTCTAACTTGGACTAACTTTATATGGCAAGAAAAAGATGAAAAACAATGCATAATGTAACACAAGAAGAAATGGAATAACACAAAGTCAGGTAGAGCAATGTGGATATAGGTTTTCCTTACCCACCCACACACCTACCCTTATCTTCGCCCTAGCGGCTGTTGGTGCACATAAAAGAGATGGGGCCCTTACAAAGTCTGGCTCTGCAGCATCACTGGAATAGGCTGAACTGTGTGACAGGAAAGAGGGTTTTAGGCTAACCTTCACAATGCCCGTAACCAGGGTAGTCCAGTCGCAGTTTCCCTCACAGATTTCACAGGCCGTCTGGAATCAGTGCTTATCTCTCCAACCCTGCCACTAGGTTTCTCTCAGCTGCTGCTTTCTGTTATAAGCAGATTCTCACAGATTCCCAGCACATCCTTTCTCTTAGCTATCTTTCTTAGCACTGAGGAAAATAAAATCTTTAAAATGACTGCCTTCACACGATCACAAAAACTTACAAATAGCATCACTAGATAGAGATAGATAGATAGCCAATTCAACAAAACAGCAGCACACCGAATAAGATGAAAGCGTGTCAGGCTTTATTCATCAGATGCCACAACGTTTCAACCGCCTCTCGCGGTCTTTGTCAAGCTTGACAAAGACCGCGAGAGGCAGTTGAAAAGTTGTGGCATCTGATGAATAAAGCCTGACACGCTTTCATCTTATTCGGTGTGCTGCTGTTTTGTTGAATTGGCTATCTGTGGGGTGCCCCTGAGCCAGGACCGACCAGCTTGCACCTGTGCACATTTTTGGGAGTGTGGTCCTTTTTTGGATATATTAAATAGATAGATATGAGATAGATAGATATGAGATAGATAGATATATAGTTAGATATGAGATAGATATGAGATAGATAGATATATAGTTAGATATGAGATAGATATGAGATAGATATGAGATAGATATGAGATAGATAGATATGAGATAGATATGAGATAGATAGATAGATAGATATGAGATAGATAGATATGAGATAGATAGATAGATAAATAGATAGATAGATATTAGAGATAGATAGATAGATAGATAGATAGATAGATAAATAGATAGACAGACTTTTTGAACAGTTTTTCTTGGTAAATTTTCTAATTACTGCATAGTTATCCCAAAGCTTTATTAAAAGGCAATAAAAACAAAAATAACTATGACTTGATGAATTAACCCCTTAAGGACACAGCCATTGTATTTTTGTGTTTTTTTTCCTCTTCACCTTCTAAAAATCTATTTCATGTTTCCATCCACAGACCCATATGAGGGCTTGTTTTTTGCATGACCAATTTTACTTTATGATGACATCATTCATTTTACCATAAAATTTACGGCGAACCCAAAAAATAATGTGTGTGAGGAAATTGAAAAGAAAACTGAAATTTTGCTAATTTTGAAAGGTTTTGTTTTCACGCTGTACACGTTACGGTAAAAATGACATGTGTTCTTTATTCTGCATAGCACTGACCAGAGGAGAAGATTGCAGCAGATGGGCAGAAGCAAGTAAGTAAAGCTTCGGTGGCCATCTTGATTCTTCAGACTCAAAGTATCCATCAGGCACTTGAAGAAGCTACTTTATATAACAGCAAAGGATTCTGGGATTTAAAGACAGAATATATCAAGATGATGTTTATATATCTGCCATAAATATAAGTATACTTTATAATATCTTCAATAAAGACACATCTGGCTTCGCTTAGTGATGTTGTAGATCAGTGATTCCCAACCGCGGTGCCGCGGCACACGTGTGTGCCGTTCAGCACTGCCCGTGGTGCCCCGGGATTTTGCCTTGATTTTTTATTATCTTTTTTTTTTTAAATGTCCCGCCCCGGCCTGACGGCACAGGGGGGAAGGGAAGTCTGCGTGCGCAGTGCGCGCACAGCGTCCCCCTGCATCCCCTGCGTCTCCCGCGTCCCCCCCTCCTTCCCCCTCTGTTCCCTGTGTCCCCCGCGTCCCCCTCCTTCACCCTGCGTCTCCCTCCGTCCCCCTCTCCCTTTTGGCGCAGTGAGCCGAAAATGGGTCCCTGGGGCGGAACGAGCTGCACCTGCGCTGGACTCCCGTGCCTGCTGTGGAACTGCAAGCTGCGCGGGCCGGCTTGCTTAAGATACCGTAGCCTTTCCACCCCTCTGTTCACCTTCTCAACCCTGTCTAAACCCCCCAACGTCACCCAGGTCCACCCTCTACCCCCCCCCCCCCCCGTCACTCATGTCCACCCCCCCCCGTCAGCCATGTCCGCCTTGTCCACCTCACTGTCCATCTCTATCACCCATGTCCACCCCCCCCTGTCACCCATGTCCACCCCCCCCGTCACCCATGTCCACCCCCCCCCCGTCACCCATGTCCACCCCCCCCCGTCACCCATGTCCACCCCCCCGTCACCCATGTCCACCTCCCCCGTCACCCATGTCCACCCCCCCCCCCCGTCACCCATGTCCACCCCCCCGTCACCCATGTCCACCCCCCCCCGTCACCCATGTCCACCTCCCCCGTCACCCATGTCCACCCCCCCCGTCACCCATGTCTACCCCCCCGTCACCCATGTCCACCCCCCCCCCCGTCACCCATGTCCACCCCCCCCGTCACCCATGTCCACCCCCCCCGTCACCCATGTCCACCCCCCCGTCACCCATGTCCCCCCCCGTCACCCATGTCCACCCCCCGTCACCCATGTCCACCCCCCGTCACCCATGTCCACCCCCCCCCAGTCACCCATGTCCACCCTCCCCGTCACCCATGTCCACCCTCCCCGTCACCCATGTCCACCCTCCCCGTCACCCATGTCCACCCTCCCCGTCACCCATGTCCACCCTCCCCGTCAAACATGTCCACCCTCCCCGTCACCCATGTCCACCCTCCCTGTCACCCATGTCCACCCTCCCTGTCACCCATGTCCACCCTCCCCTGTCACCCATGCCCACCCTCCCCTGTCACCCATGTCCACCCTCCCCTGTCACCCATGTCCACCCTCCCTGTCACTCATGTCCACACCCCCCCATCACCCATGTCACCTTCCTGTCACCTATGTCCACCCCCCGTCACTCATGTCAACCCCCTCTCATACATGTCCCGCCACCTATCATCCCCGTCACCCATGTCCACCCTCCTGTCATCCATGTCTGCACTTGTCCCCTCCCCCAGTCTACCCTGTCACCCATGTCCACCCCCCCAGTCACCCATGTCCACCCCCCCAGTCACCCATGTCCACCCTCCCTGTCACCCATGTCCACCCTCCCTGTCACCCATGTCCACCCTCCCTGTCACCATGTCCACCCCCCGTCACTCATGTCCACCCCCTCTCACACATGTCCCCCCACCTATCATCCCAGTCACCCATGTCCACCTCCCCTCTCACCCATGTCCACCCTCCTGTCATCCATGTCTGCCTTGTCCACCCCCCTGTCCATCCCTGTCACTCATGTTTACCCCCCTGTCTACCCCCGTAGTCTACCCTGTCACCCATGTCCACCCTCCTGTTCACCCATCTGTCCCTTTGTCACCCCAGTCCACTCCTCTCTGTCACTCCTGTCCCTCTTTTACCCCCTTGTCCACCCCTCTGACCCCCTGTCACCCATGTCCACCCCCCCTTTCACCCATGTCCACCCCCCCCTGTCACCCATGTCCACCCCCCCCCCTATCACCCATGTCCACCCCCCCCTGTCATCCATGTCCACCCCCCCTGTCACCCATGTCCACCCCTCCCTGTCACTTATGTCCACCCTCCCTGTCACCCATGTCCACCTCCCCATCACTCATGTCCACTCCCTCTCACACATGTCCCCCCACCTATCATCCCCGTCACCATGTCCACCTCCCCTCTCACCCATGTCCACCCTCCTGTCATCCATGTCTGCCTTGTCCACTCCCCTGTCCATCCCTGTCACTCATGTTTACCCCCCCGTCTACCCCCGTAGTCTACCCTGTCACCCATGTCCACCCTCCCTGTTCACCCATCTGTCCCTTTGTCACCCTTGTCCACCCCTCTGACCCCCTGTCTCCCATGTCCACTCTCCTGTCATCCATGTCCACCCCCATCCAACCCTCTGTCACCCCTGCCCATCCCTGTCACCCATGTTCACCCTCCATTGTCCACCCCCTCTGGCCACATCCTTGTCACCCATGTCCACCCCCTATTCACCCCCCCGTCACCCATGTCCACCCCCCCGTCACCCATGTCCACCCCCCCGTCACCCATGTCCACCCCCCCAGTCACCCATGTTCACCTTCCTGTCACCCATGTCCACCCCCATCACTCATGTCCCCCGCACTAACACATGTCCCGCACCTATCATCCCCCCGTCACCCATGTCCACCCCCCCTCTCACCCATGTCCCACCCTCCTGTCATCCACGTCTGCCTTGTCCACTCCCCTGTCCATCCCTGTCACTCATGTTTACCCCCCTGTCTACCCCCGTAGTCTACTGTCACCCATGTCCACCCTCCTGTTCACCCATCTGTCCCTTTGTTACCCCAGTCCACCCCTCTGTCACTCCTGTCCCTCTTTTACCCCCTTGTCCACCCCTCTGACCCCCTGTCCACCCTCCTGTCACCCCTGTGTCACCCCTATGCCCCCATCACCCATGTTCACTCTTCTACACCCATCTATCACCCTTGTACACCTCCCTACACCCCTCTGTACACTTCTCTACAACCCTCTGTCATCCATGTACACTTCTCTACACCCCTCTGTCACCCATGTACACTCCTCTACACCCCACTGTCACCCATGTACACTCCTCTACACCCCTCTGTCACCCATGTAACATTCCTCTACACCCCACTGTCACCCATGTACACTCCTCTACACCCCTCTGTCACCCATGTACACTCCTCTACACCCCTCTGTCACCCATGTACACCCATCTGTCACCCATGTACACTCCTCAATACCCCTCTGTCACCCATGTGCACTTCTCAACACCCCTTTGTCACCCATGTACACTCCTCTACACCCCTCTGTCACCCATGTACACTCCTCTACACTTCTCTGTCCACTCCTCTCCTACACCTCTCTGTCCACTCCTCTACAACCATCTGTCCACTCCTCTACACCCCTCTGTCACCCATGTACACTCCTCTACACCCCTCTGTCACCCATGTACACTCCTCTATACTCCTCTGTCACCCATGTACACCCCTCTATACCCCTCTGTACACTCCTATACACCCCTCTGTCACCCATGTACACTCCTCTACACCCCTCTGTCACCCATGTACACTCCTCTACACCCCTGTGTCACCCATGTACACTCCTCTACACCCCCTGTGTCACCCATGTACACTCCTCTACACCCCTGTGTCACCCATGTACACTCCTTTACACCCCTCTGTCACCCATGTACACCCATCTGTCACCCATGTACACTCCTCTACACCCCTCTGTCACCCATGTACACTCCTCTACACCCCTGTGTCACCCATGTACACTCCTCTACACCCCTGTGTCACCCATGTACACTCCTCTACACCCCTGTGTCACCCATGTACACTCCTTTACACCCCTCTGTCACCCATGTACACCCATCTGTCACCCATGTACACTCCTCTACACCCCTGTGTCCCCCATGTACACTCCTCTACACCCCTCTGTCACCCATGTACACTTCTCAACACCCCTCTGTCACCTATGTACACTTCTCTATACCCCTCTGTCACTCATGTACACTCCTCTACATCCCTCTGTCACCCATGTACACTCCTCTACACCCCTCTGTCACTCATGTACACTCCTCTACACCCCTCTGTCACTCATGTACACTCCTCTACACCCCTCTGTCACTCATGTACACTCCTCTACACCCATCTGTCCACTCCTCTACACCCCTGTCACCCATGTACGCTCCTATACACCCCTTTGTACATTCCTCTACACCCCTTTCTCCCATGTATGCTCCTCTACACCCCTGTCACCCATGTACGCTCCTCTACACCCGTCATTCATGTACACTCTTCTGCACCCCTCTGTCACCCATGTACACTCCTCTATACCCCTCTGTCACCCATTTACACCCATATGTCACCCATGTACACTCCTCTATACCCCTCGGTCACCCATGTACACTCCTCTACACCCCTCTGTCACCCATGTACACCCATCTGTCACCCATGTACACTCCTCTACACCCCTCTGTCACCCATGTACACCCATCTGTCTC
Organism: Hyla sarda; assembly: GCF_029499605.1. Classification (NCBI taxonomy): domain Eukaryota; kingdom Metazoa; phylum Chordata; class Amphibia; order Anura; family Hylidae; genus Hyla; species Hyla sarda. The sequence goes on from NC_079197.1 coordinate 162,850,034, forward strand.
CATGTACACTCCTCTACACCCCCCTGTCACCATGTACACCCATCTGTCACCCATGTACACTCCTCTACACCCCTCTGTCACCCATGTACACCCATCTGTCACCCATGTACACTCCTCTACACCCCTCTGTCACCCATGTACACTCCTCTATACCACCTCTGTCACCCATTTACACCCATATGTCACCCATGTACACTCCTCTATACCCCTCGGTCACCCATGTACACTCCTCTACACCCCTCTGTCACCCATGTACACCCATCTGTCACCCATGTACACTCCTCTACACCCCTCTGTCACCCATGTACACCCATCTGTCTCCCATGTACACTCCTCTACACCCCCCTGTCACCCATGTACACCCATCTGTCACCCATGTACACTCCTCTACACCCCTCTGTCACCCATGTACACCCATCTGTCACCCATGTACACTCCTCTACACCCCTCTGTCACCCATGTACACCCATCTGCCACCCATGTACACTCCTCTACACCCCTCTGTCACCCATGTACACTCCTCTACACTCCTCTGTCACCCATGTACACCCATCTGTCACCCATGTACACTCCTCTACACCCCTCTGTCACCCGTGTACACCCATCTGTCACCCATGTACACTCCTCTACACCCATCTGTCACCCATGTACACTCCTCTAAACCCCTGTCACCCATGTACGCTCCTCTACACCCCTGTCACCCATGTACGCTCCTCTACACCCCTGTCACCCATGTACGCTCCTCTACACCCGTCACCCATGTACGCTCCTCGATACCCCTGTCACCCATGTACACTCCTCTACACCCCTCTGTACACTCCTCTACACCCCTCTAAACCCCTCTGTCACCCATGTCCACCCTCTGTCACCCGTGTCCACTCTTCTACACCTCTCTGTCACCCATGTAAAAAAAAGAAAAAAAAGTTTGGCGCCTAATAGATTTGTTTTGCAGGTTTAAAGGTGAATAATTGTGTGTGGAAAAAATTGTGATGATGGCCCAGACCAGATGGAGAAGAGAAGGCAACGAGGCAAATTAGAGAAGACGTCATTGGTGAGTTGCTGTATAAAGCAGCACTTTAAACTACATACCCACTGATTAATAGATATAGTGCATTGCGTTTTTTACCGTTTTTCCTTTTTTTTTTCTGGTGGTGCAGACCATTTTAATACGAATCACCCTCACTATTAACCTGTGCAGCTGTCAATTTTCCTTTAATATTTATGAATAAATTGACAACAGGGCATTGTCCCTCTCCTTGTCCCTACAGAGGCAGCACTGATTGGACATTGTCAGAGTGTGTAGGGACACCCCCCCCCCCTCCAAATGGTACACACCCATTTGTCAGATTATTCATGAATGTCTAAGAAAAATAACAGAGGCACAG